>NC_133903.1:12669585-12970151 GCF_964199755.1 Larus michahellis | reverse complement strand
CCTCAAAAACTCATCTAGTATAACCAAATTCAAGGTCTTGCAGGAAGAGATTTAATCAATACTATTACTTTTAATCTCATTAAAAATTAAAAGTAGCTTATTTTTCACTTTAATTGACACTGATTATGTTACTCTCCTGATTTTCTATTAATCAAGTCACATATCAGCTGTTCTGCTGTTTTACCTGGAACTGATGTATGGCTGAGTCTAGAAATCCCCAGGTCATTCTCTTTGCCCTCTCTGGTATATATTTAGAGGTCCACAATTAATTAAAAAAAAAAAAACAAACACACAAAACAAACAAAAAAAACAACCTAACAAAACAAAAAATCCATCCGCTTTAACACCTCAGCGAACTCCTTGCCCACTTCTTCGGTGTCAGATATGTGCTACAGAATTTTAAATGTCTTTTTAGTAACTATTACGTAGCTTGTAAGTAGCTGTTGGTAAGTATTGCACTATCATTATGTGATTGAGTTCACCTGATTATTTTTCAAAATCAGAGCAAAAATTTCTGAATGCTTCTGCCATTAAGTCTGCATGTCCCAAGTTCAGAGTGAGGAGCATCCCTAAAATACTGCAATTGTACTCATAACCTAATTCTTTTGATTATACTGAGATCGATTTATATAGGAGATGCATTTTTATCAGCCTTCTGTGCAACTACTCAAACGTAGGGATAACCATAATGTATAATCATCTCAAATAGAAGTTTCTGTGAATAAAAGCTACAGAAAAGCACCTGCCTTCTTGCTGCCAACATGCCAGAGTTTACAGGGTGCAGGAGCACCTCAGGGAATGGATCAGCTGCATGGATTTTCCCAGCATCAAAACACATTGCTGACATAGTCCATTCCCTCAAAAGTGTATATACATATAATGGCAAATATACTGTTAATCAGCTATGGCTTAAAACTGCTTAGCGAGAAAGTATTCTGGAGGGGAAGAAAGGAACCCAGCCCACTCACCCAGCCTGCCTACAATGACAAGCTAAGTGAAAAAAATTATCTACAGAGGCATCGGCTCAAGCAGAAGGTTTGGTATAAATTACTTGCTCCTTAACGTAAAATATAAAGTTTTGTACTTCTGTTTTAATTTCTGGGATGCTTAGAAGCCCAAACTTGAAATACAGAAATGAACTACAGATTAATCTCTTGGAAGTGAAGTCCACCAAGTGACTTCCTTTATCCAGAAGCAACTGATTGTACCCAAAACATGCACTAGTCACAAGGAAAAGTAAGAAGGATTTTCACTTACAAAACTGAAGTGTACTTTATATACACTAACAACATCCTCATGACTAGGGCCCTACCTCCTATGTAAACTATTTCACTACATAAAAATAATCCTGTACTTAGATCAATATGGCACAGGATTTTTGGACTGTCAAATGGCAGGAAACTTTCATTGCTCTGCTTTGCTTCCGGTGCTAGTTATATATAATTGGACCTTTGATAGATTCAGACAGTGAAAATATTTTTCAGTTATCAAACTTCAAACCCTTATTTAATTATTCTGCACCCTCAAGCATAAAATGCATTATTTACACAAAGTGCTTTTTATTCTCTATTGATAATTTCCTGATTGTACTGACTGACTACAGCTTTACACCATGAAACCTTCTGGTTTTAACTTACCTATTTTCTGAAAAATAGATATAAATTCTAAGTAGCCACTAAGAGAATAAACATCTCTTGAAAACCGTGTGATTGACTCCTGATGATAGAAGACTCTAAAAATATTCTGTACCTTCTTAACTGTAATTACGACAGCTGTAAGGGTAAATCAAGATCAGCTGCTGAAGGCAGGAGGAATAAACACAGTAGAGCTCCTGCCTGGAAGACCTTACCAAGGAGGGGCAGGAAAGTTTTTGAAGTAGTTTTACTCACCTGACACTCACACTAGTTAGGGTCTCTCTTCATGCTGTGACACTGCGCTATGCAGACATGCCCAGGAAATACCTGGTCCTAGACTACTAAAACGGATCCTGAAAACATACAGATCAGTAGGAAGCCCTTTCCACATCCCATCAAAAACTTGAGGGAAAGAAAAATTCCCATTTTAAATTGGGATGAAAAACTAATCTCAAAATTCTGGAGCACCCCAACTGAAAAATTTAAACAGAAGTGCTCTGTTTTTATAATTGTCATACGTTCCACGTTTACATTTTCATATAACTAATATTCATAAGTTATTTAAACTGAAAAATATTAATGTAGAACATGCATAAATGGTCTGTCTGGGTATTTGTGAAACATTCACAATAGCCTCAGGAAGTATGTTGAAACAAAGCACTACTCGATATCCCAGCTTGCAGCTTTTCCACACCATCAGCATGGAGACCGATTGCCGTTTTCTGTGCAGTTCTTAGAGGATGGAAGGTGGGGAGAAACTGCTGTCACTTCCCTTCTTTATGTTGTTTTTCATAGCCTCTACCTACACCTGCCATACTACTTTTGCGACTGCTTTATCAACTTTAAGACAGTTTCCTCTGAAGCACAAATAACTTCTTTATTTTGCCCAAACAGATATTAATTTTTGAGCCAGTACCTAACTAGGAGCAGGTAGTCTCCCAATTCTTCAGAAAGTCTCGAATTTCAATCTTGTGTTTCTCCTCCTCCTATCCTTTGACCATTAATAAAGCCTCTATAGAGTACATGAAGTGTTTAATCTTTCATGATTTGAGGAGTTGCGAGTGATTCATTCAGACCTGACCTAAGGATTCTCACTGTTCTTGTATTGTGCAGTTCACCCATTATATAAACCCGTTATACTGGTGTTTGGGTTTTCTATCCTTAGCTACTGCTACTCACAACTGACATTCCCCAAAAGAAAAAGCAGCATTTTTTTTTTCCTAACAAAGAATTTACTTCAAAACTCCTAATCTTAGGAGTACAGCGTACTGTACAGTTCTTGTACGGCAGCCTGTAAGCCAAGTTCTGCTAATTACACTTTTAATTGTTTCCAGAAAGACTGAGAGCAATTTCTTCACCAAAAAAAAAGTTGGCTGCATACTGTAATAAAAGATATCTGAAAATGTTACTGTAATTAAAGTCTTGGAGACTGTGTTGTGGCAAGTATCCAGCATACAACAATCAGACATTGACTTTCAAACTCCTTAATATATAAAAGAAAAATAAAGGGACTGAGAGAGAAATTACATCCAAACACATTCAAGCCTAAAATGAAAAAAAAAAAAAGATCCCTTTTAGTCAACTTGTAAACTATTAGCAAGTACTTACAAAAAAACCCAACACCCCAATGCTCTGAAGAGACACCTGCTCTAGCTACAAATACAGATGAATACCAGACATGATTTCTTGGGCAAAATATCAGAATGGGTCTTTTACGTTCATCTCACTTTTTCGTCTTTTCTGCTGTGCCCTTTTTGCACTAAGACATGCCCCTCTCTCAGCCACCAATCTTCTTACGATGGCAGCTGGTGAAGAGATGAGCACTTCTACAGTATGCTGGGAGCCAGGGCTAGACAGGACACATCAGCTGACAGCGTCCACCCTCCACTCGGATGTTTGGTACACAACAGCAGGAAACAGACTGAACCGCGCCTGGGTGAAAGCAGGCGATTAAAACGGATTTCCTTCCTTGCCACTCAGCATCTTCAGTTAGCAAATACTGTTCACTTCATTTAATTTGATAAGAATATTTCTGGGCATTCACTATCCTTATTTATTGCTTGTCTTTCCCTACCAGTAAATGCCAGCTTATTTATACCGAGCCCCTGATAAAATCTGTGTAACACCTGTCACGCTGGAGTCTTCCCCAACTTCGTCTGAGCAGAAGAGTCTGATGTGACTTGCTATTATACAAATACCACTTTCTACTCTGCTACTAAAAACTGCCATGCCAGTTAGAGAATTGCCCATCCAACAACGACTGCTTGAACAGGGGAGATCCCCAAAGAGCCACAATTTTTAACCATTCTGTGCTCCATGCTGGATGGCATTTTACAGCACTTGCCATCAAATCTGACAACAGCAGAAGTCACCAGCCCCCTGGTGCACGGGCTTCCCTTTAAATAAAGCTTGGAGTTTGCGAGCCCATCCTCAACGCAGGTTTACCAGGCCTGCAGCACATTTAGCTGTTGTCACATCACAAAATGTATTTATAGTATCTATATTTTATCAGCAGACTCCCAAATATTCAATATTTTTACAGAAACATGAGTAACGCTCTTTAGACTGTTTTAATAAAATGACTCTTGCATTTTTCAGCAAAGAATGAAATAAAGGAAGCAAAAAAGTGAAGTTAAGAGAATTCCTTTCAGTGTTGTACATAACAACACAAATGAAATAAAGATAATTTGTAAGCAACAGGAAGGAAAAGTCAGCATTAATCTGAGGCATGGAGGGTTTAAATAAATTACTAATACGACCTTACAAAACATGATACTCAGAACGGTACTAGGACCCAGCACTGCTCATCTTCCACATATTGCTCTGACTCCTTGAGAAAGCATCCGCTTTGCAAAATTTAGATTATTTGTAATAACTCAGGGTTTCTTTTTCCTAAACTCATGAATTTTATGCTCATATCCCTGCTTCCCAGGGAAATATAATTTAGAGGTAGGATTTCAAACAAATGGACCAATATGGTAAGAAAATAAGATGACCAAAAAAGAGAGTTATGACTAAAAAAAGAAAACCACTTTAATGACTGCTGCACGGGCCTGGGACCCAGCAGATCTGTTTCTTTTCCCAGTCTCCCATTCCCTGCAAGTTAACAGCTTCTACGTAAATTACTCCTAAGAGCCGTATTACCTGATGCTTCCCTGCTGAGATCTCCACCTAAGAGTGCATCAGATGGAGGTGATTCCTCAGTGCCAAGGACAAGCAGCAATCGGGGCAGCTGCCAGGCCAACAGGTCCTAGGACTAGAGCTTGGGGGGAAGTTTTGACCACGCCGTCGTTAACTGGAGCATTGCATTTTCTCAAAACCAAAGAGACTTCATGAAATTCTATACAATTTATCTCTTGCAAAACAGGAATGGACATCCTGTTTGGGCATTTTCAGAAGCACAGGGTAAAAGGTTCAAAATGAACAGTGGCACAGCAATAGCGAATCATTACAACTGCTTTTTTTCTGGGATTCCTGTAATTTAAGGGTTTTGATCACCAGCATCAATGTTTGTGTAAATTATAATCTTAGACTGCTGAATAGCAGTGCAAAACTCCTCTAAGACTTTTAGAGTGGGGTTTTAAATTATTATTATTTCTTTTCTCAAAAGGAGGCAAAGCTGAGATCTTTGTTTTATTATAGTCACAGTTATCATGTGGTCACGTGAAATGTCAGTTCTCATTTTCACCAGGCAATTCTGTGACAGGCCTAAACTAAGAGCCATGCCAATCCAAGCAAAAATACCTACTGAGCATAAATACACCAAATTACTTTGTCAGTGCTACAAAACCATTCCTGAGTATCTAATAAAGCTTTTTATGAAAAAGGGCGTCCTAGGACCAATGTCTTTTCATTCAAAAGTCATGAGCTCTATGAATCTATCAAGTATGTATTTTTATTGGCTCTTACGTAGCTCCCTCAAGGCAGGGACATTTTAAAGCTAATTAAACAGAAAGCACCACATTCACTGTACTCAATGCTCAGCTCAGGATACGGCTTCCATGCTTAGTTACTGAGCCTTTTCCATTAACATGCTACCAAACTTTTTCAAATTACATGTAAATATGCTAACCGATATGAATTAACAAATCAGCAAGTACTCCTTAATTTTTATACATCTCCCTATTAAAAATACAATAGTACTGATTTAGCTGATGACCAGAAAAAGCTTTCAAATATTTAAACTACATTTCCTCCGACATGCATAGCTCTCTAAAAATACATATAAAATTGCCATTCCGGGGCTGACATGTCATATGAGGTTTCTGCTGCATATGTAAGTTTATCTGACCTTCTGAGCAAAACCCCAGCATCATTTCAGAAGGTTGAGAAGACAGTACTGTCAAAGACTTTCCCAGGAAGACAAATCAAACAGGTGAACTATTGAAGCTGCCTCGATAATAATAACTATGTAAATGCCTAAAAACCACATCTTGCATATTAAAGATATGGAATAGCTATTAGCCATTACTCATGGAGAATATAAAACCAGATATTTATTATTTTATAGATGAGGATGGAGGAACTTCCGGGTTTTTTTAGTAGACACAACTGGAATTTAAGTTAGTTTTGTTTAGTTAAGGAATGTGTGGCAATGTATCAGTCTAGTTTCAGACAGCAGGCTCACATGATATAATATACACTTTATTTTCCTAGCTTCATTCTAGGTGATCATGTGTGAATAAGCAGGTGCTCTCTGTTTGGAATAATCTTATGATTTTTCTCAGGACAAACTTTAACACTTCAAAGTTGTCAGAACAGCCATCCAAGCACTTAGTAGGTTATTTGCCTTAAAACCCTGCACCATGTAAAGATTTCAACCAGTTTAAGTGTTTAAGCTTCTCTCATACTATTAATATTGAAGTCACTTGAAATTTTTTCAGTAGGTAACAAAATCTTAAGTGCTAGTCCCAACTCCAAGATATCCATCACCTCCATAAAAGAATGAATATATGCAAAAAATGCATATATAGCAATTAAGTCTATATTGAACTCGCATAGCTAAAAGCACAGGAAATGTAGAATAAACCCAGCATTAGTTCAGCTGCTTTGCACATAGTTCCATATTCATTTTTTCTAGATTGAACATGTAGGTAAACACATTAGTGTTATGTGACAATTTCACAGAGAATTTTCACTTAGATTATAAACAATGGACCTGCTATGGATCACGGGGCTTCACAAGCAGGAGAAATTTTGCCTGTCTGAAATCAGTCCTCACATAATCAGACTAAATCTCAAGGCAGTTTTACTACTTCCAGAAACTCACCAGCTCACTCAAAGGGAAAAGTCACAGTTCCCCAGCACATATTATAGGTGAGACAAAAGTGCTAAACAGCTTACCAAGCAGCATCAGGCTAATTAACATCGTATCAGCTCTAATTGGAAGTGATTCGGCAGTCTCAGCTTTGTAGTAAAAGCCTTTTCAGACTCACTGATGTGAAAGGCTAATACTGACATCAAGACGTGTACAGTTATATAGCTCTCAAATCCCAGAAGAAAGCTGTATAGTAAACGTTCACTGGAGAGTGGTCTGGAGTCACCAACAAGAGATAATCCAGCCATTGTGTTGCTATTTTTTTCATGTTGCTTCATTCAAACCTGCTGTTGCAAGCACAGAGAACTACATGGGCTGGTAAATCATCTCTGTAACTCAGATGAGTCCAAAGCAGGAACAGGATCAGAACCCTCAGCTCCTTCAGTGCTCGGAGCTCTGTTCTTTCAAAGTTACTTCATGCAATCTGCAATCTAGGACACGCATCAACTCAACTGTCCAATTCTTACAGACTAATACCCATCAAAATTTTCATTCTTTTAATGAAGATATAATTAATGCTTGCATTCATCAGGTCATGCAAACCTGACCTACTTCTTTGCACTGCTAGAAGTAGTGAGAACCTGATCAGTTTGACAAACTAATGAAAGATAAGTTCTGATGAGAGAATCTTTGTCTAGAGTGCGGGCATCAAGGATGTAGCCAAAATAAGCAAAGAAAAATGAGACACCTTTAAAACGAAATCAACTTCAGCAGCCTCTTACTGCACATCTTCTACTCGTTACTGCTGTCCAGCTAAATAGGAAGGGATGGGGAAAACTAACAACTTAAAACGCTCACCAAGGTCAACTTACTAAATTATATTAAATTATCCCTTCCTTGCTATTAGATACGCTCTTTAGAGGATTTGTTTTAAAGGACACATGAAAGACTGAGACCTTCACATAAAACCATACAAAATCCTTCAACTTACTGTGCTGTGGTATAAATGTGGCAATGCCAAACTCAACAGTCAGTGTGTCAAGGCATGTACTTAAAAGTGAAGGTATCCCACACCCCTTTCATCCCAATGAAGTAGTGTTTAATGTTTAAAAAAAAAAATTTGTTCCAGAAGCGAAGGTCCAGAAGCACTAATGGAAGCCTGAGCTATTTTACAAAAGGGTATCTTGCACGGAAAGAGTACCGCACTATAAAAATGAGCTCCAAGGACACATTTCACATTTAAGTAGAGTCTATTATCAAGATATAACATTTTCATGCCTCATTTTATATTGAGAGAAGCTGTGTGGTCTGAGAAATGGCAGTGTCTAGCTCTTTCTGGCATAGAAGTCCTCCTCTGTGCTGTGACAGAAAAGTAATATGAGTCACAGACAAAAATTTAGCTTTTCTCTTATACCTGTTTCCCTCTCAAGTGTAAAAGTCCGTAATTTTCCAATTTATTTCAGAGACAGCTACAAATAGACAGACAAAACCTTTGCTTCTGTCATGGCATTCATGTGCCCTGTGACAGCCTAGTCCTCCACTGAGGCGTCAGCAGCCCTTTGCTGTCACACTGACCCATGGGAATGTGTCACACGCCATCAGAGAGCCCCAGTTTCCTTCTTCCCCCTATCTCCATCATTCCACATTAAATACCTACATTAACTGTCTTGTTCCCTATTTGGTAGCTATTTTAAGCTGTATTTCAAGATGAAGCAGTGACTTCAAAGACTGAGTACTGAGCTAAAAATCTAGATCTAAATTCTAATGCTCTGTCACTTAGAGTAATGCTTCTCGGTTCTGGTCTCCACTGCAGTCCATTAAATCACTGTGATGGTAAAATATCTAAAGTAACAAGGAAGCATATGATGTAAAACATGGTCAGAGTAGAAAGATTAGGAAGGAAATATGAAAAAAAGAAACAATAGAAGTCCATCTCAGGAGAGGCAAACTGTGAAATTATGAAAGCCAGATGGCCCCCAAGATCAAGGGTGATTCACAGCTGCTGCACCATCCTCGCACGGCAGCGGGCAAGCATCACTGCAGTGAATGAAGAGTTACTTTTTTCTTGCATAATACTGATAGAGTGCTGAGGAAACAACGGCAGAAAGCTATTAGTGCCTAATATATAAATAGTGGAAATCCCATCCTAATTGATTTAAGTAATTAGCTCTGCTAATATTAGAGGGTTCTTCTTTTGCCTTAAAATCATGCAAGGTATGTAGAGGGAGCATCACTTTAACAGGACCAGTGCTCTCTAGAATCATTCTGAGATTCTCTTCCTCTTCGCTGCTGTTTCTCTCCTATGACCTTAAAATACTTCAGACACGCTATAAAAACTGTCTTAGAAAGAGGTAATCACTAGCCCATTAGACAAAATAGAACACCTTTTTTTTTTGATGACCAGTTAAACCAGAACTTTCCACTGGAAAAATCTGAAGGTCTCCATGCACTTCCAAGCACCTAATCCCTTGGGCTGAACACTTCTGGCTCACAGATACAAGGTGCAAAACTGAATGACCCCAGAGGTACTGTTATCTCAGGAATTTTAGAACAGGGCTCTGCAGGTCAGACTTCAGGAGAATACACAGGGTTGGATGAGAAAATATAATGCTTCTTCTGTATCTGTAGATTATACCGAGAGGGCTTCAATATGCAAAGTGCATGATGCTAGCTCATTTTTCAGCTGACAAAATCCAGCTCCCAACATATGCTTCGAAACTTACTCGGGGTAACATGCAGTCTCAGAGGAAAAGGCCAGGAGCACAAGTGTTCTGCACCAACATGCACGCGATCACCTAAAAAACCTTTGCTCTCAGAGCCAGGAAGGCTTATGCAAACTAAAAGGAACACAACAGACTAACAAAAAATAGGGCTTATTATAACGAATAAAATATTCCATATTTTAGCATGTAAAAATAAAGAAGTTATCATGACAATAGGCGACTGAAGTTCATTTATTTGTGGATTGTGCATTTGTGTCACTTCAACTGTACATAAAAGGTTCTCCCTAATTCATACGGCTTTTTAGTAGCTTGCATAATGCAGGAACTAACAGCAGAAACTAAGCAGAGTCTATAAGATGACTTCATTGCAGTTGATAGAAATGGAACAGCAAATGAAGTAGCCATCTAATATCTGCTCTGAACTGGAAGATATTATGACTTACCAAATTATGTTAGATCTAATTTGGCAAAAAAAAAGTCACTGTAAGTTAAATCTTTCCTCAAAATCACTGTCAGAAAGTTCATGTAGGCATCAAAGCAGAACTAGGACGAAATCCTAAATCCTGCTTTATTATTAATACAACTTCATTAACACCTTTTGTAGTAGTGATTTCTACAGATCTGAAGAGGAGGCTTTTCATTTTTAATCTCTGTACATCACCGCTACTCAGTCCATTCTGTGGTGCTGTGGCAGAGCAGCTGCTACTATTGATTTTACCTTCATATCTACATTTTTTCTCATTGATTGAAAAGTCATCAAAACAGCTTCAGGCTTATTTGAGGCTAATATCTAGGCTGCCTCACTTGTAAATGAAAGCATAAGCAGACTGTTTAGCATGTTAATATGCTAGGAAGCCAAGAACATTCCTACTTAATTCTCAGGGAGCATCACGCTCTAAGCATTTTCATCAGTGATTAAAGTATTACGCTTCTATTGCAACAACAATTCATATTTTTCAGTTTTCTGACAGTCTTCTGACTCTTCTGTCAATAGTTTCAAAGCAATTTACTGATACAAATAAATTAATTCTCAATACCCTGCAAGGTAAGAAGTATCTTCCAGGGGCAAAAGCAATGTACTGAGCAACACGCAGCAGTGTTCGAAACTGGCCTAAAGTCCAGCCTGCAGCCCCGGAGCCCTGAAACAATACTGAACTTCCAGCTACGGTTTTGGCTTTGCACACAGTCCACGCTTCTGAGTATCAAGACTTCTATTTCTCAATTCATGCACTGAAAATCAGAAATGACTGAGGAAAACAATCAAATTAATTACGAATGTATGTAAGATTTTACAGCCAAGTGACAATTTTTTAATCATAAAACTCTGACCACTTTCCTACCTCCAACTTTATTACTTGTTATTTCATTTGTATTCTCAAAACCGGTACTTTAGAGCAAGTGTAACTGCCAATGCACAATAATTAAGATTCTCCCCTGAAAATATAATTGTGTGAATATAAGAGGTTGCAAATTTTGAAGCTTGAAACCATAAAAAAAAATTTGCTTCATCTTTTCAGCATTTTTTTCAGTATTTTTTCCAACACACACTTAAGGGTG
The DNA here is from genome assembly GCF_964199755.1 of Larus michahellis. Lineage (NCBI taxonomy): Eukaryota > Metazoa > Chordata > Aves > Charadriiformes > Laridae > Larus > Larus michahellis. The sequence continues at coordinate 12,958,980 of NC_133903.1, read as the reverse complement.
CAACTTTTTGCAGTTGTAAGCATCCAAAAGAACAGAAGCAGCTATAGTTTTTGATAACCCTGCTAAAGTTTAGGAATAATATTAAGAACACAGTAGTGTTCAGATGATCCAAAAACCATCAAACACTATCACCACGGTTCCCTACCCTATAGACAGAAACTGACGACACCAAGCAAGAAGACTATTTCTTACAAACAGATGACAGGAAAATCAACTAACTTCAGCCTGCTCTTCATCATTGCCACCACTAAATGCTGGCTGCCCCACTGATGTTATTGCTAAGCAGAGTCCTGACTATAGATTTTCAAGATGAATGAAAAGGCAAATATGACTGATATAAAGAGGGCATTTTACAGTGTCCTGGAACTTAAAATGTCATGCACCTTTTAAGTAAATATCTATTTAATAAGTCAACATATTTTAAACAACTGCTGTCCCTTCCTTTAAAACCTCACTTCCCTTGTACCCTTACAAAACCCTGTGGCTGCTTCATGAAAGACCAGCACCGACAGAAGCTAAGGTTCAGTGCAGACAAACAAGGAGTGTGGAAACCGTAATTACTGCAGGGACCTAAAAATTCCATGTACGTGATATGTGACTTCTGAGTTAGTATGCTACGTTACTAAATGAGTACTCTCTCTTTTCCTAATAAAGCTTATTTGATCCTTAGCAAGAAAAATGTCTTGATATATATAAAAGAATTCAGCAGGAGTAGGCAGTACAATCATGATGCCTGTGATCATACACTATGTAGAGCTATTTAAGGAGTTAAGCCAGAAAATCTTTCAGAATATATCTAACCATATAAGAGGACCAATAGCTGATCAGTTAATGCCTCAAAAATAAAAATGATCATATGCAGTTTGAAAAAAGATGTGTCCCACTAGAAGTGGAAATTGTAAATTACCAAAAACTTTCTACCTACAGCAGCTATAGCATTAAAATGAACCTCACTGGACTATGAAGCAACTTCAATTTATTATGTAAGCAAAATGCCAAGTGCTACTTCTATATTTGTATAAAAAAACCTACTAAGAAAATGCCTTCAGTTAACCACACTTTTGCTGCTTTTCACTTGAGAGTGAAAGCAAGTAAGGCCTCATCAATGCTGCCATCTACAGAGCATTTCTCCATACAAAAATCTTTTTTTTTTTTTTTTAAATTGAGACCTTGAGGTTTTGCATTGCCTGGTAATAAACTACTTGGAAACCAAATGTACACCACCTCAGTTTCTACTTGCAGCAGTCCCAAATACAGTTACATTCTATGCATTTTTTCCTGGGGGGATAAAGGGATAAAGAGCCTCGGGATAACAGTGATTTCCAAGCAATTTCAGAGACAAGTCACATCCACTCATGCTGCTGTAGCTGATGTCACCTGCAGGAGTAATGCAGCATTCACTTCAGCAGTTTACAGGGAAGATAAAAATCGAGGAGGAAAAGTTAAAGATTTGCACCTAAATAGCTGAACTAAAACGAAAAACATCCGGGAACATTATCACCTTTCTTTGGCTTCTCCACCAAAAAAAAAAAAAAAAAAAAAGATGATAAGTAAATAAATATATGACTGAAATAAATAATTCATTCTGATAAATGCATTCTATCTCAAAATATAACATTTTCTATTTCATCTACCACTACAACCGCTTCATGTCACAATTTCCAACTTTCAGAAGGTACAAGCAAGTCTTTACACAGAAAAAGCTAAGCAAAAAATATGACAAAATAAAAAATACAAATGAAAGTAGATAAAATGATCTCTAGAGCAACATTGTGTCTTGCTTTACAATAGAGACAATAACCTATATAATTTGAAAGGGTGGTTTGAATTATATTTACTACAAACTCAGGCAACTTTCTTTAATATAGATAAATCTCATTGTAGAAGGTACAATTATGGTGAAAACTTTGCTTTGTCTTGTCTTCAGTCGACTCTTCTGTAAAGAGTAGGTTTCATTGTGTAAAACCATGTTTCAGCCCCAAATACACTAAGTCCCATTTGGTGTGTTCTCTTCTGTAATCACAAAATGCACTCCAGTTAGGAAATGAAGTCATAAGTGTTCATGCATTTCCAGTGCTAAACCTTTAAGTAAATACACAGTGCCAGGTTAGCTCCACAGCCCCAGCATTGTTTGTTCTGGCAGGGAGAGCTGGCCTTGCTCCAACACCTCGCCACTCCATTAGAGACATGGTAACTGAATGCAGAAAGGACTCATTTTCTTCTGCGCATGAGATTCCTGATAAAGTGTATTTGGCTATTCAAGCTGCACACATTGCCAGGACAGGTTGAAAACCCAGAAAGAAAACAAAGCCTTTGGCATAAAGCATTTCGGAATGCTGCTGGGGAGAGCACAACCACAAGAGCCTGGTGCAGCCAGAGCTGCTTCCACGGCTCCTTCTGCTCCTCACGTGGCAGAGCCAAGACTGTCCTCTCCCACCAATGGCTCCTCCTGCCCAGGGGATCCCTTCAGAAAAATGGCCCTGCCTTTTCCAGCCTTCGTCCTGTTCACAGCCCTTCCCAGACCAACCACCTCCCGCACTTCCACCATGAGGGAGACTCATATTCAAGATCTGTGATCATCCTGATGCCTTTTCACAGGATCACGCAGGATCTGCCAAAAATTTCAGCTCAATCCTGGGCACGATGCCTGCTCCTCATCCATACTGTATTTTGTAATTCCAGCAAGTTCATATTCCCCTGCTGACTGGCATCTTAAGCAGATGATGATCTGATAGCTAATAGTGATCATCACTTGTAAGCATACCTACAGGATTCACTGCATACGTGGTAAAGCCTCTGATTTTCCATCCAGAGCACCAATCCGTTCTGAGAGGGGAGTCAGAAGGGTGCTGCAGTGAGCACACGTACCTCAGAAACTAAAAAAGTTTATGAAAATGTTAGCAAAGCATTTACAATACATGATCTAAGTGAACCCAGCATGCAGAGGGTTTTACAGGCACGCATACGCCCTCTCACAGCGGCCAGCATTTCCAGTAAGTGACATTCCAAAGCAGAACTTGTCAATAAAAAAGGTGGCATTAACAGCTGTATACTTTCAAAGCTCATGCTCAGTAATTCACAAAATTCAGCCACTGGGCAGTAATGTTCCAGTCGCTTTTGTACAGCAATGAGATGTTAGCGTAGATCAGAGACCCAAGCTACACACACACATGAAAATATAATGCTGCTGTCACACTTGCTGAGCCACTGGACATTGATATCTTCCCCCTGTTTCTAGCAAAACTAAAACTTACAATGTCTGCCAGGTGAATTCTACAATCTGGCTGTAGCACCATATACCTGAGGCTGGGCGAAAGATGCTTCTGGAGCATGGTGCAGGTGCAAATAAACACCTGCGCAGCTAATGTGCAGGGACGTATTTCTACTTTACCGCATTCCCCTACATTCATTCGCGATGGAAGCATGTAATACGAGCAATGGTAGAGCACGGAAAATGATGCTCCCTTGAGCACGTATCAGACACCATGCGGAACACGTGTCAGCAAGCTCAAAGGAGCAAACACGTGTTTGCTTTAAATTTATATATAGAGTTTTGTACACATCATAGTTTGAAGAGAAGTTGTTTCTATTCTAACTTCATATGAATTTCAAATACTTAGTTTTATTTTAAAGATGACAGTTATCTAGAAGCCAAAGATTTAGGCAACCTATCTTAAGCCTGAAAATAAAAAATCTGTTGAAAGCAAAACTGGCTAGGCCAGCTCTGAAATTACCAGCACAGAGGATACACTTTAATTAGACAGTTTTAACCATCACGTTCTTGTAGACAGCAAGTACCTGCCTAAAAAAAAAAAAAAAACTTATGTAAGAAGTAAAGCTGCCAAAAGTTTTCAACAGACATGCAGACATCACATGGATGAAAGGGACAAATATTTTAAAAAGGTGATGGCAAATAATCAAGTTTGCTGGTAATTCTGTAACCAAACATGATTACATACAAAACAGACATTGCTAAAAGAAACCTCTAGGTAAAAATTCACTTTTTAAATTGGCCTTCATTCTATTGTCTAATGAAAGCCACTCAGGCACTATTTGATATATTCAGCCCAAGGAGAAGCAACTTTCCTCTTTTCTTATATTCCCTAACTACAGTTGAACAACAAAATGGTAACTCTAACTATACAAACCACTGGTAAAAGTATGCCAGCCTTTATCATATCCATTTGTTCAATTTTACTGCAAAGGATGCCCTTTGGCAGTTCATCCATCAGAGCAAACACCAACTTCCCCACGCAAGTACATGTGCAATCTTTCTTAACCTTTAAAAGGCTTTGAGCACGGGAATTTAAACAGTTACTAACAGCTTTACAATACAAAGTCAAATCATTTTGCTCCATCTGTATGCCAGACTATAATTGGGAAGGAAGCTGCAAAAGCAGATCTTTTTGCTGAAGGTCTGTAACAGAAGAACCACCAACCACCTAACAGTTACAGATATCTCTGTCTGGACTGGACATTATTTCTGATCTGCCTACTGAGCATTAGTTTTATTTCCAATGACATTTTGGGTGTCAGTGCAGGATCCAGTAACAGAAGCCATTATAAAATTTAATTAAAATGTATTATTAAACTTTTCCAAAATCCCAAATCTGTATGGAATATACATAACATCAAACAGCCCGCTACGTCTCAAGTAGGTAGCAAAAACATGCATGTAATTCTTTTTGAAATTAAATTCAAATGCTCATTTTTTCAGGAAACTAAATATCAGCACCAAGCAGTAAGTGAGTTCTCTGACACCACTGAATTACCATCTGCCTGTGGAGACAAAGTCTACCCAGAAATGGGTAACGCACCAACGCACAACAAGGTGAGCATCCAACACCACGAGGCGCTCCATTCCCTGAGCACACCTGGGATACCAGGTGCAGAACAGCCTCGGAGGCTCCCGGGGTAATGTCACGCCTGTTTTAGTGGGAAGCTGGCTACCTAACTGCCGTTAGGGGCTCACTGCTGGATTCAGCGTGACATCCAGTATAAATCTTCTCTAATTGCTCAGTCATAACCAAATATCTGTAACAATGTCTCTGCATTATGACGACTACTTTCCCTCTCACTTCTGATACTCGCTGAAACTCTTCCTTGGAGCTGGACATGTCCCAGTTCTCCTTCTGACTGTGGGATCACTGCCCACTGGTTCAGTAAGACCAAATACTCCTCAGTTTTTTGTAAAGGTCTCTACACATAGAGGCACGTAAGCAAAGACTTTAGGATCACTGCCCACACAGAAAGAAGCAGACCCGTTGATTTCACCGCAGTGAGTGAACAGCCCTTGCATACTCAAGATTTGGCAAACTAACACTTGCATCACACAGTCTGATCCCACCAGCAATCGTGGAACCAGCACATCTCCAAGTCATTGTCACATTCACATTGCCCACTTCCCTGAAGAATATAAAAAATACACTTGCCAGTATCCAGCCATGTTTCAACAAATCTTTTTCATATGTTAGATGGTATCAATGCACTAGCCTTTTATTTATTTAAATAGATACAGTATTAATAGGTTTTCTGATCACAAAATAGTTTGAGGGGTTTTATGTGAAACATTAACAAAAAATTACTATTTGATCTAGTCTGCAAATCCTTAAATATTAGTGATAATTCACTTTAAGAGATATAGAAAACAGCCAAATCAAATATCTGACACCTTCTATAAGCAACCTTTTAATTTTTTACCTTATGAAGTGATCCCTATATGCTGTTCAAGCTAACATTAACTCAGACTAGTCACGAGTCCTTGCCTGCTTTCATTTGCCAGAGCAATGAAACTCAGTTTGCTTAATTGTATATACTTTTATCTTTGTGCTATAATAAAAATGCATTTGATTTTACGCAGAATTTATATGCTTTGGCAAGTTCAGCAACAAATCACAGTTTGCATTTAGGATAACGTTTAAGTATTTTAGCATGAAGCTGCACCTATAGAAGACTTAAGAGACTTTCAGGTTTGGGATGTGCCTTGCCTCTGCCTCTCGGGTGTTTTTACTTCCACAAGGTTGCACTTCATTGCAGGGTTGACTGAGCAAAGGCTTGTGAAGTTGTCCCGTGGGTGCTCCCTCATCTCTGATCATGCCTGTCTAATCATTTCTTTTTTCCGAGATAACCACATTCTCTATCTTTCTGTCATAAGGAGAAAAAAAAAAAAAACACCAAAAAAACAAAACCAAAACACCCTCCAACTTTCAAGGTTATTAGAAGTCCTTTATAATTAATAACTATGGGCATTCTCACCAACGTTTGCTTGCTTAATAAAAAAAAAAAAATTGCCCTCATTTTTTGTGTTGACTTTGAAGAAACCTCAAAGATTTCACCTTTGAATGAATTTGTTGAAAATAAAAGATTTTATGGTATCTTTCTTTACATAATGGTAATACACCATACAGTTATATAGCACATTTAGTTTGTATAGTGTAGCTCTTCTGCATTTTTATCGGCACAGTTGTTTGAACAGATCTTTAATGTACCTCAGAAAATGTGAGAATGAACCAAGAGCAGGCAGAAAAACAACTCCTATACAACAGTAGCTTTCAAATGAGACACACTGCCATCTCCCAATTCAGCAAAAAGGGATAATAATATCCACTGACCTTTATACAGTTTTTTTTCAATACATAGATGATATTATTTTCTAGAATTTCCCAAATTTGTACATGTGTTATACAGGTCACCCATCTGGACAAGAAATCTAACACATCAGAATATGAGTAATTTACTGTATAGGAATAGGTCATCTGCACAATTCTGTGGATATACCAAGGATTTCCAGGCGGCCTGGGCAAACATCCCACATGCTCCAATTCTAGCAGATAAGATTTATGGGTTAAAAAAAAGACACTGAAAACATGTATGTACAGTAGCTCTAATTATGATTTTTGACAACAGTACTTTTGTTGTATATCAGATTCATATTTCCAATTTCAAGCTAATAATCCACAAATCTATGTCCAGCATCTGTGGTTGTAAAAGCTGTTTTTAAAGCCAACAGAAAAGCGCTCCCTGATAGAAGTAGCTCTCCTGAACCGGCTGGACCTGGCTGACAGGTGGTGCAGAAGCTCATGATCCACACTATTGATCTGTGGGAAGCAGACACCAAATGAAGCAGACTTCTTTCAGCCTCCTTGGCTCAAAGTGATTACTGAACAACAGATCCAGCCAGTAATGATCTGCTGCAGAAGCTGGGAATAACTTGGACTCCCTGCAACTGCGGTTATACACAACAACTAAACAGCTTGCTCACGTTCACGTAGGAAGAAAACTCCAATCAGCAGAGCTCTGGTTTTAGAGTCAATGAATGCTCTGCCCTCTTCCCGCCCTGCCTTCCTTCATCTCATCCCCTTCATTCTCCTCTAGACACATAAACAAATACATCAATAGAAAGGTCTCTCTCACCTCTGTCAGGTGACAAAATAAAGCACAAACCTGATGTCTTCTCTGAAGATATGATGTTAAAGATCTGAAGTCACAATGCAAAACACAGTCATAATTATATATATAATAGCAATCCTTTTTTTTTTGTAAAGTAAGAAATCATACAGTTACAACTATCACTACATTTGCAGTGAATCAAACACAGTGTGACTAGTTTTGGTCTTCTAACAGAGGGCACACCAGCAATTTACATTAAAAAAAAAACCAAAAAACAACAGCACCATTTCCAGTAGTGGTACATGATATCATTACCCCAAACAGGAAAACTTTCCTGCAGCCCTACACAGAAACCTACATTACAGAACAGAAACTCTTTCCAAGCAGAAAGCAACAATATAAATGATCAGCTCCTTAAAGAATTCTTTACTGAATCAAATCTTTTAGTTGTATTTTGACAGAGCTGGATTCTGGCCAAACTCCAAATGGCCCTAAAATAACTCTGCATTTAAAGAAAATGATTTTTTTGCAACAGCTGATATGTATGTAACAAAGCCACAGGACTTGGCACAGTAGGTGGTGACATTAAAAACTAATTCATGTTGTTAGTGAATTCCTATCTTTTTAAACTGTTTTTCTGAAGCTTTTGACATGAAAAAGATTCCATCTGCTCAGCTCTATTCAAGTCTTTTAAAATACAGACAGCTGAACTCATATTTAGAATAGAATATTTCAGTTGGAAGGGGCCTACAGTGATCATCTCATCCAACTGGACAATAAGATGTAAGATAATAACTATGGTGACTTTGGACCAGGAATCTCTTGATAATTACACTTATAGTAGATTCTATGGATCTGACCAGCAGATTAATTACTAGTATTTTAGTGAAGTACCTAGACATTTATTGAGAGGAAGGAGAGTCCAGAGAATTCATCTGTTCCACCTCTTTTGTATTATTTGTGCAACACTTTGTACAGCCCTCTGTGCAGTTCTGATCTATCTGTATAAGACCAGTACACTGCAGCTATTGAATAATTCAGTCCTACTATTATTTTGGTCCAGAGAACATTAATACAGACCAAAACAATCAACCGTAAACAGAATTAAAAAAGACGGAGACCTGGTGAGGTCACTAGGGTTTACATTGAAGAAGCATCTGCCTGTGGTCAGGCAGGCTGATGAAAAGGCTGTGTCTACCCCCCTCAAAACTATTCATGATGACAGCAGAAGCAAAATTCTCATTCAAGGTCAAGAAACATGAGAAACAATCCACAGGCAAACAAAGCTGCAACTAACATGCAGGGTAAGTGGCAGTGCCCAGACAAATGAGAAAAGCCAGATCTTGGCAGCTCAGTCAGAAACATTAACCGTGTGGTTTCACTGAAGCTAGACAACCAAAATCACATTTGGCACAGCCTGACCAATGCAACACTCCAGGGTTTTGTGCTACATGCACATACGCAGCAGAAAAAAAAAACAGAAGTCTAGTTTCTGGAGTTATATTTATACCATTTCTTGACCTATAACTGAGTGTGGAAACCATCCTTAGAGTTACAAAATAAACAGTACTCCACCTCCATCTGAACTGCAGCAAGATATTCTTTCCCCTGTGACTAGGAACAAGCCACCCACAATGGCAGTCAATGTGCTGGTGAAGACTGTTCTTTGGCAGGATTCAAAGGAATGACTCAAAAATTAGTTCCACTTTCACCTTTCCCCCCGAATTAAGTCCTTTTTCTTTGTACTAGAAGCAAATGTTTTAAAAAATTAGAGAGATCCACAAAAGAAGTAATTTTATGTGGTTCTGATCACTCACAGAAGGCTTAGCAGTACTTTTGAGAAATGTAAAAATACAGTATTTCCTACATATTTCCTTTGTAAGCAAAGGAACGACATAGTCTGCATGGAAGACTTTTATTTATCATACCTAATTTTACTAGAATTGAACCTCTTAAGGAATTGCAAGGTTTTCATATTAACTCTGCCTTTCCAGCTGCAGGATGCACAAGGAGACTTGCTACAAGAAGGAAGATTTACAGTGCACCTGGTAAGAAACAGATCTGGTTATTGATAAATGTTACTTGGCATTCTATATGCTGTGAAAGTTTCTTCAGGGTAGTTCATGGCTGTCCTACTATCCATCCTTCATTCATGGGATTAATTTAGTTATCTCCGGCTCAAACACAGTCCTTATTTTAACATTTCAAAAAGTTTTATACAACCTTTGCATTCTAGTATATCAACATCATTTGGGTGTACGTACTTCAATTTTGTGTTAAATTCAGATACCTCAGAGACCAACATTTTAGGAAAAAAAAAAGATAGTTTTGGAAAGACTTTGCTCATACTTTTTGCAGCAAGAAAACTGTGTGAGGCTTGCATACATGATACAACCAGTTCAACAAAGCATACTTTGCTATGAAAGCAGACGCTTCACTGAGTTATCTATTTTACAAACGTAAGGGATTTTATTGTTTTAATGACTTATTCTCTTACTGATGACATTTAGATTTCTTCTCTTTCTTGTTGTAGTGAAGGGTAGCACAAAAGATAAAGGATGCTTATAAAAATATTTTGGCCAATTACGCACCCAAATAAATATCCTCAATTGCCTATGGCACACAGATGTAATTAGACAATATATTTCTTCTAAGGCATAAGGCTGTTTAGAGACGTGGTTGAATAAGCACATCAAAATATGGAGTTTCTCAAGAGCTGAGCTGGAAAGGTCAGGGGAAAACTATTAAAATCTGTGACTTTCTCTTTGGAAAAAAGAGAAAGACAAACTATGGCAAACCATGGAGAAGGGGCAAAGAGGAGGAGGAGATGAAGCAAGTTACTACTGTAGAAATAGGTTCATTTGTCAGAGCAGAAACTGAACAAGACTGTTTCCAAATTATATTATAAATTCAATCATTAGTATTAGTTTATCCTCCACCTGTCAGGCTTCTGTATGCACCTGAGTTTTGCAACCTCTTCCCCTTCTCTGGTGTGTCTGGTTTGTCACCTTCTCTGGTGTGTCTGCAGACCCTCTGTGGTCTGCACTGAGGGCCAGCTGATACAGTTCAGCTGTGTAACATTGGCTCAGACTGGTGGGAAAAGAGCTGAAAGAAACCTTCTTGGGGACTCACCTGGAGTTGTGTGGAAGCTCAGGCTCTTGGCTTTGAATAACCTGTTTTCCAAGTATGGCTGTGCCAGCCACCTGCCTCGCTGATCTGGACCTGACACTGGCTGCCAACTGACTTGCCAGCATGACACCAGCCTGTCGGGTCACCACAGACTTATCTCAAAATGACTGTGGGCTGAACCTGGCTGCTATCACCAAACCTGCTCTGCCCTTCTTGTTTGGCTACTGTGGGACGGCACGCTTGGTGAGGACGCTGCCTTGCTCTCGGCTTCCCTTCCATCCCACAGCAGCCTGCTCTTGCTGCTTCCCCTCATCAGCTCCCAAGTAAAACAACTGGTCGTCCTTGGTTTGGTTTTCTATTAGCTGTTTGCATCTACACAGTGGTATCTCTCTATAGTTGATAATCTCCTGTGGCTAATACAGATTCTGTCACCAAAAGCATGAGGAAAATAGTTTACTGAATTCAGTGAAGTCTTTGGAGAAGAAACTGATTGTGTTTGTATACTTCTTTATGTAATCAGGACTTGAATTTTGGGTAGATTATGGTAATGTCTAGATGCAGTTGTAATAAAATGGTCCTATCCCAGATTTGCGTACAGCAAGAGATTCCATGTACATCAAATTATGCAAAGGCCATGAGGAATAGAAACCATATTTATGGATACACAAGGTGCTCAGAAGACTAGTAATCAAGCAGACAGGAAAGCTGTTAACATAAAGCCCAGGTTCAGGCCTGCTCTTTTGAATACAATGAAGATGTCTAAAGAACTATGGAGCAAGCTACAGAAAACCTTGTTCCACATTCACATAACCTTAATTTCACTATTCTGCAAACTATAGTTTGGTTTAGTAAGTTCCTCACACAAAATTGTTACTTGCATAGACAAAGGATGGCTAACTTTTTTCTGTTAAACAATTTTTTTATTTTTTTTTTTTTTACCTGGGTAGTTGCTTCTATTTTCTGCTTAATAGTCTTTTCTGGTTCCGTAAACTACACAAAGAACTACCCCCTAGAAAAGTCACATGCTTATCACATTCCATACAATGTTCCAGAGCAGCGAGTGTGCTACAATGACTGTCCCTCTGCTACCACTGAGAGAAGGGGACGTCTGCACCCCCAGAAACTACCACATTTGCTATTACAAGCTTGAGCTCAAAATGTGAGATTCATAAACAAATACCAGGCCAAGTGCACGGAATGATAGACTGCTTGGTAGGTTGCATAAACACCTCTTGAAATACTGGATATACTGAAGAAACTGTGCTATGCAGTGATTGTCTTGAGAATAATTATAAGCAAATATGATTAGAAAAGGAAAATCAGAAGAGAAAAGACCAGCGTGAATAATTAACAGTCCCACTTAAACCTAAGAGAGGAATTGTATGGAAGATGTGTTGGTTAGGTAGGTAAATATATATCATGGAACATTTTGTATTCTGCTAAGATGCCCAAGTCCCTTAAGACATTTCTCTTTGCCAGTCACTTCTATTTCAGATCACCAGTCTATAAAAAGAAAGAACTAATATATACTAGCATACATGCAGCAACAGAGCCAGTATCTATATAAATATCCCTCAGAAGATAATTGCCCACTCCCTATCATCTCATGCAAAGACACACAGGGAAAGCGAGGAGTTTGCAAGAAATCTGCTTCAGTACAAAATTCTGCTTGAAATCTTTTTGAAGTAGGTGGGAGGGCAGAGGTAAAAATGTGAGAGAAAGTCAACACTTCTCCATCCAGTAACCTCTGCAACACTTTCAAATCTTTCAGTTACCCAAGAAGTATGCTGCAGAACACCCACTTCACAAGTCCACCACAATACCTGCAGCTAACAGATTTGGTGCAGAAGTTAAGAGCAGTAAACCAGTTAAACCAAGCCATCATGGAGCCAATGTTGAAAATAACACAAATGTCTTGAGCTGAAGTCATTTACATGGCTGCATTTTTTGGTTTTCTCAGCTTTCTCCACAATGCTAGACAGGATTTTCCTGGGCAAGGAATGGTCTTTTCCTTGAGAATGCTTGATCAAGCCAGTTCTCAATAGTGCTGAACTCTGACACAGCCACGTGGACGGTCAGATGGGCCAACAGTGAGAAGGATCCCACCGCAGTATAGAATCAACAATAAAGAAAGACAAATTTTGCTTTAAAAGCCTTGTTTCCTTACGAATTTAAACCCCACTGGTTTGTATATTTAATTCTTTTAAAGTATTCTGCTTTTGGCAGTTAAATGAAATTAAATTAAACCTGAATTAAAAAAAAGAAAACAAAACAAAAAAAAAAACCACACAAACAAAACACAAAAACCCTTTAGATTCCAGAGCATAAAGTAGAGAAGTAACCACATCTGTCTTCTGGAGAGGTACTTTCTGTAACATCCTGAATGCTCTCCAGCGGTGTTTATGAATTCTGCCACTATTGAAATGGATGAGTACGCTGCAAAGAGGTAACTATAAAAACTGTAAGACAAAGAGTTTGTTTTTCTCCAGTTGTGAATTCCAGACAACAGTATTGTTAAATAGCTCTTTTGCCCAGGCAAGATATTATCTTATTGCATACAATAAACTCTGTGCTGGTCACATCGAGAGATTTCTTAAATGATTGACTTGTTTAACTATCTAGCTACTAACCTCCGTGGGCTTTTTGCCTGACTTGCCTGAGAAGGGTGTTTTTTGGAGAAGGCTGAAAGACAGAGGGAGCTTTACTAATAGCTATAATTATATGCTAGGGGTAATTTAGTTGAAAATGAGCTGCATAGTGTTTTCATGGGGCTCTAATGTTGCTATGTCTCACAGTTAGGGGAGAAGCAGGAAGTCACAGGGAAGCTACAAATTAGATAAATTGGATCGAAGCTAAGAAAACCATCTGCAGATTTACCTGTGACAACCTGTTTGCCCGACAACACAGGCAGTGATGAAGCAAACAAGCAAAGCACTAGCATATGCTGCTCAAGAGACAGCAGTAAACCACAGTGGAAAGCAAATTTTATTGCTATGTCCTGTTCCCAAGTACCATTCAAAATGTTTTCATATTTCATCACTGAGAGCGTGCACTGCGTACTAACACAGTGGCAGAGCGCCACAAGTTCGCACCGTGGATGAGGCTTAATCATTCACCTCTACCACCCTGGCAGGCAACAGGTTCAGAATATTATGAGGACATGTCTGTTCTGACTGTTTAGTCTTAAAATACAAAAATTGAATCCCTGAACCAGGTTAAAGATCTGCAAACCCCTTCAGTCTTAAACATCTCCTTTATTTCTCTGCTAGTTGAATGGTTTGATTCCTGATTACTTAGAAACCAAACTATACTGGACACTCAAAGGCAGGAGAGTGTCAATACAAAAGAAAAGCCAAAGCAGAAAGCAGCAAAGGTCTTCCAAAGAAGGCTTATCTACATGCAGTGATTGTTGCCTGCTGTCTTCCATGACTTGAAAAAAAAAAATGCTGCTCCCTCCTTTTCACTCCATAGAGGCTTCATTTGTTTTTCAGAGAGGAATGGTGCAGCAGATATTGCTAACAACAGCCTGTGACATAGAACATTTCCCCCAGATCCCCTGCAAGCCCCACAACCTTGCAGCCGTCCAGCACATGGGTCATAAGATTATCATGTCAGAAGCAGAAAGGGTTGTGCAAATGCCCTTCTGCCCTCAGAGTTTTTATATGGATTCCCACTCAGCATATATCCTATCATCTAGGGTTTATAAACAAGCTTATTAAGAGCCACCAATGTGTCTGAAAAGATGCATTCTCCAATAGAAAGCACATTTACACCCAACCAGAAAAGATCACTGGATGTTTCCCGTGCCTCTCTCACCATGGCCCCCAGCGATCCCACTGTTTCCTGCGTCCTGTAAACAGATCGCAGCCCATAGATCTCCCAACTCAAATACAAATTGAAATTGATTCCGTTTCATATGTTGTATTTCATTTATCATTACATGAAGTATTACTGAATTTTCTTAGAGCAGCAAATATCCTGAACCAGACTCCTCCCTGGTCAGGAGACACTGCAGCACTATCTTTCTATGGAAGGGTCAGAGATTTCTCTAAAATCTATGGTGAAATGTATGGTGTTTTCTTCTACCTCTCACTAGGTACGCTCAGTATATTTCAATCTGTGGCACGTGGTCTAGGCACACAGAAGACATTGTACTCATATTTGACATGTAAATTGGCATGGCTTGCACAGGTACCATAAAAAGGGACAACACTTAAAAAATTAAATATCACTGTGTTACATTTGGAAGGGGGATATCTTTCCTACCAGAATTCTCACTGGGAAGGACAAAGCTCTCAACAGAGAAAATGATAAAAAAAGTGAGAAGCTATCAGAGGAAAAGGATGGTAAGAAAACTGCACCTCCTTCAGAATAAATCATATGCTTTTCCGTATCTTTAGAGGGCATTGCTAAACATAATGACTAACATTTGTGAACAATTAGGTAAACCTCTGCTGAGATTGCTCCACATGAAAGCAGCTTTAGAGGTTAAATGTTTTCATTCCAAGAGAAGGCTTAAAGATTAAGCAAAATTGCATTGTGAAGTGTTTTGGGTAATGGCATCTTCATAAACAGAGACCACCCTTGGGCAACTGGCTGTATGTGCACACACAGGTGTGCTTGTGCATGTGTGACAGTTGTCCTTTCTGTAACAGAAAAATGATCACATCTGTACATTTAGAATTTTCTCCCAATTCTTATTGTAAATATTCGCAGATGTTGTTACCTCTGTTGCAGCAAGATTAGTCTTTGACAGGTTGCAAACTTGTAAGTTAAATGAGAACACTGCAGAATCATGGGAACATCAGCACTGGGAAACAGACTTACATAAATTCTCTAAAATTAATTGCAAACTTTTTGAATTACTAGAATTGAGAGTGGTTTTGACAGCTGATTATTGAGTTCTCATGTTGGACAATGTCCTAGAAGACCATCTAGAGATCTGGCTTCTGCCAGCTTTGCTTTTGCATTGGCCAGTATTTCTGCAATTGATGACAAAAGTGAATCCTACGCTACACCCAAAATCATCATTCAAACACGTTTTGTCAGAGCTAGAAAAAGATCTTTACACTAGCCTTAACAAAAATAAAAAAGGTGAGATTGCTACAGTTTATTAAGTATAGTCAGGAGAGTCAGCATTTGCTTATGTATTTTAAAGACCATTTGGTGAACTTTAAAGAATGGAGCTTTTTTTCAAGCTTGACCCCAGACCAAAGACCTTCTGATGCGTTTCCAGTCACTAAAGCTTCAACATAGCTCTTGGGCTAGAACGCAGCCCTTTTTAAGCAAAGGGTTGTTCAGGGATATGCCACTGAAACTTTTCTGTGGACTTCATTTTTGTTTTGGCCAACAAGACAAAGACAAATGTACAGAATGGACAATCAGATAGGTAAAAAAGTTACATAGAGACAATGGATTTGTCTTTTCCTTAAGGTCTAGGACACAAATATTCATACTGATTATTATTCCAACAGCTGTGCATTGAACCACTTGCTTTCTCAGCACTATGTAAAAATTAAACAACTTTGGCTTTTTGAACATTGGAATATTTCAGTAGCCATTTACCATTAGACCCCGAGTCCACAGAATAGTCTCAAGCCTTGCCATTGCACGAATCAGGGCATCTTGTAGATCAAGCATTAAAGGGCAGTAATGGAACAGTAGAGGCTAGACAACAGCTACAGAATTATCCAGCCAAATGCCAATGGCAGCAGTAAGGTTAAAACATAAAACTTGAAGTAATTCAATAGGCAATAGAAAACAAGATCCTGAACTTGGATTGTCATGAGAAGCTGTACGCCATTTTGAATGGTGGCCCATCAGAAAACTATCCCTGAACATGTCAAAAAATGAATTGTCTGAATATTAATGACAGTTAGAGAGAAGTTCTCGCTTAAATATCTTTCTATTTTTCAACCAGCTATAAAAGAATGTACCAAAGGTAGGAGAAAGCCATTAGCATTTTTTGCCACTTTTATAGACATGGAACAAATCAAGAAAATCTCTGTGAGGTACTGCTAAGATTCACCTATAAAACTGTCTGCCATTTCAAAACTTAGTGGTAGAAGTGTCAGACAAAAGAAGGACACTTAAAGAACAGAAAATTACTTAAATGGCTAAAGAAATTGAATTATGAGGAATACATTAAAGAAACACATTTATACTTTTGTAGTTAATAAAAAGGCTAAGGGGGAACTAAAGTTTGATTAACTGTTTTTCAGATCTCAGTGTGCTTCGTGTACTACATTACAGAACTGAATGGAGCTTCTCCGAATATGTTCTGATCATTATCAATGCTGCAAAAACACATCCTTCTGTCACGAAAAACAATCCTGTCTAGCCAGAGAAAAATTATTTCAAGCACTGTATTCACTAGCGAAGAGAAGCATTTCTATGATAAACAGAGAAATGAAGATAATATAAGTCCTCCAATATTGATCTAATTGAAATCACATTAAAACAGCAGCTAATAAAGCTTTACAACATTGAATTAGACTCTCGTAGATTATTAGATTTTCTTTGTGCTTCAGTAATCAAGTATATGCATTCACACTTCGCTCACTGAGTTCCTATTATACTATGCACTTCTTTCAAAAAATTTAAAGGTCTGTTTGGATTTGGATTATTTATACATATACTTCTTCACACATTCCAAATTATTAAAAACATTTTAGGTATACCCAGAACCCATGGATTCTTACAGCTTAGGGAACTTCTACATCACGCTGTACTTGAGGACAGAGAGAAAGAAGGAGAGCTTAGAAGCTATATCGGAATAATTTTTTACCACACCAAAAGGGTTTTTAAGGTCTTCATGGAGTCAAACAAAGGAAGCAGTATTTTACTTAATGTTTCTGTTAACAAGTACTCACATATATGCAGATTATCTTTACTTGCAATGTCCTGCAGAGCCCGCTCTAGTCGTGAGTTGACCTGAGTGGAATTTGATGATCCGATCTACTTTTAAAAACCTGTTATTATATTATTGTTTTTTCTCAGAGATTATATCATCTTCACCCAGAACTTTTCTTTTCTACAACTTGTAACATCACCATTTAAAAATATACTTAGATTAAGTTATTACTGAATTATCAGATTTGGGGGATAGTCTTGCACTATTTTTTCAGCCTTTTAAATTTCATGCTCTAAAGTTTTAAGCTATGAGCTCATCCCCTGTGGCATTGCAATTCTCCAGTTTTTGGCACAGGATATGCAAATGAGACACAGTCTATTCCATTGTATAAACCAGTCATGTCTAACTTTCTGTCTTCAACACTGAGTTTAAGAAAAATTTTACAGACAACTTAAGGTTCTCCTGAATTCAAATGGAAAAAGTGTATAAAAAAACCCTTCAAAAGTAAATAGATAAATAAGCAAATATCCCCAGGACTCATACTGTTCTTATTCAAAGTCACCTGCAGTCCACTTTATTTACATTTCTGCTCTATATAAAACCATTTTCAAAGAAAACTTCTGCTTGAAGGACAAAGGGAGGAAAGAGCTGGTTGAGGCAACAGTAGCAAGTGAATGCAGATGCCTTATTCCAGGCATAGAGGATTCACTTCTTGGCTAATATTGCATTCAGTTGCGTAACTTTTCTTTTATGTAAATAGATTTGCAGCACTCACCATATTTCAATCCTCACTTTGTTTTGCTGTCTCTCATTGAAAGCACATCATCCTTGAAAATGCTCAGACAAGAAAACTAGGACAACTGTAACACTTGATCATTCCCATATCTCAACATAAACAGAACAGCAGAAAAGATAAAAATACATTCAGTTCTTATGTTAAAATCTAAGGAAGGTGTTGTATCAAATACCAAATACTAAGATAAAACCAGATAAAGACCTCAAGGCAGGCAATTTTTATACCACTTGAAATGCTGAAGGCCTTCCCACAGCAATTCTGAATTAGCTGCAAGTGGTATGACAGCAATATCTAGCTTCCTCTGTCCTTCCACTTTCATTTCCAATCATTTCTTATTAACGTTTCTCATTATTTCTTATTAATGCATATAAATACCTAAAGGGAGGGTGCGAAGAAGATGGGGACAGGCTCCCTTCAGTTGCACCCAGTGACAGGACCCAGGGCACAAACTGAAACACGGGAAGTTCCCTCTGAACATCAGTAAACACTTTTTCACTGTGAGGGTGATCGAGCGTTGGCACAGGTTGCCCAGGGAGGTTGTGAAGTCTCCATCCTTGGAGACATTCAAAAGCTGTCTGGACACAGTCCTGGGCAACCTGCTTTAGGTGGCCCTGATGGAGCAGAGGGGTTGGACCAGATTACTTCCAGAGGTTCCTTCCAACCTCAGCTGTTCTGTGATTTTGTTTCACTGACCCAGCAAGTCCTCTGAATACCCAGCGCATCTCCGTGAATGCTCTGTGGTTAATGGTGCAGCAGTATTGAAATAATGAAACTACGACTGACGATAGCCATGTTAAGAGAACAAAATAAGGAATCATCAGTCCTCTATACAGCAATTTCAGCCCATGGGCAACTTATTAGGGGAAATTAGGCTAACAGATGAACTGCAGAAAACACTGATTTATACAGGGATGTTAGTCTGTCAATAATATGGTAAAATACATTTGTTCTGAGGTGCATATGTCAGAGGCTATTTCCTCAAAGTATCTAATGAATAAAAGGGTAGGACAGTGCTGTCATTTCAACTTGGATCAAAACTCCCATTTTATATACCTTGCAGGATTCTTTATAAATGTAAGCAACAACAGTATTTTGTTATCTAATAAATTAGGTACCTTCATTAATTTAAGTGAACAGTGCAGAGGTCTAAAGAAAAAGCTGGTACATTCATAGACGAGATATTCTTTTCTGAAAGATATCTTTTATATGCTGACAGTCATGCTCCTGCAATGTGTGAAACTATGCAAGTGAGCACGCTACAACCGAAATTTCTTATTTGACATCTAAGTCAGCTCCAAATGAATCAGAACATCCAAATTATTTTAATAGTAAGAGTGACCATAGAATAAATGCCACCACTGAAAAAATGATTCTGTAAGTATGCTGCATCCACGAGAAAAGACTGATATAATGCACCCAGAGCACTTCTCATTTACACACCTGAATTATAAGGAAATGTTCTACATTTCCCCTTGGGGAATAGGTGAAATATGCCCCACTGAGCCGGAAACTCACTGCTCTTGATTTTTATGCCTCAGGTTGACTTGGATATTCCCTCTGTAAAGGGAATAGTGGGAAGTTCCAAAGGAAACAGTCACATTTCTTGATGTCACATCACAAATTCATGTTTGTTTGGTTTTTTTTTTTTACGTGTGTGTATATACAAATTTTATATATATTTTTTACACACACTCTCCAACAACACTTCATTCTGCCTTCATCCCATTTTTCCTATAAGAAGGTTCAGCATGGAGCTGGGGACTGCAACATTTAGTAGCCATTTCAGAGCCAACAGACACATACGTCAGCCTGCAGCAGAGGAAGGGGAGAAGCTCCTCACAACAACCTGCCTCCCCATGCTGTAGACAGCATGACTTGCACTCCCACCCCACGCTGCCCTATTCATCACAGCTGTTCTAGTTGCTTCTCCATCAAAATAACTTTGCCTATAGCCATTTACAGAGAACAATTTTTCACTCTTTTATTCTTGGATCTCTCTCACGTTTTGGTAATGCTGACTGAGGTGCAGACCTGCACAACAGACCTACCACAGGCCAAGAAGCAAAATATTCCAGGACTTGTTCCAGGTTACACCAAAGTCCTTAAATGGTTTGGCCTTGTTCTGTACTTCACCACTTTGCTTTGACACATATGCCAGACTTCAAGAAGTCATCACTAGTCAGCATCACATGTCCATGAGAACAGATGTAACCTATATTGTCACCAGCACTGTCTGGAAGAAAGAACAAATGGTGCCAAGCCCTTTCTTCTACTACTTCAAGACATTCTTTGACTTGTGAACAAGAGCTCATCAAAACAGTGAACAACTTCAAGTTACTAAATTGGTGAATTATTTCTCCAGGAAACTGTCACATTCTTAGGACATGATTTTCCTTGTGACTTCAGTTTTTATTACTGCTAGATTAGACCTAGTACAGGTCCCTCTGTACTAACAATGGGATGTTGTTATATTCTAAAGGATAAAACTCTGTGAAGGTTCTGTTATACAGAAGAACCACCCACCATGTAAAATCTTGAGCAGAGAAGACAAATTTAACAGTATCATACACTGTCGCAAGAGAAAATCCATTAAAACAGTTATCCTTCTTAATATCTGTTTTACAGATAGGAAATCTAGGCATAAGTTACCACAAATATGCAGGGCTATATATAAATCCATCATAGTATTGTATGTGTATTGTATGGATGTAACCTACTCTTCCTGTGCAGTTGTAAAATATTTCCTATAAACTCATTAGCTCTTATTCTACTAACAAAACACCGTTCTTTTATCCCTCTACTGAAAAGGGAAAAAAAAAAGTGAAATTATAAATCTTGCATCTGAAAGCTTAAAAGTTATAGCACAGTCTTTCCCCCCCAAGGTCCTGCTATTCTAAATCACTTTGTATTCTAGACAGTCTGGCTACATTGCCAACACATCAATTATACTTTGCATGGTTTGATTGCTAGATTTATTAAATTCAATATAATTAAGTGTGAACCTTTTAGTCTGAAACTCATATGCTCTAAGTACAGGAACAAGTATGTCTGAAACTTTTAAAAGAAGTTAACCATTAGTAAAACAAATGTATTAATTTAGATCTATAAAACAGTTATACAAAGTAGGCTACATTTAACCTTATGGGAGCACAATGGGCCATGAAGGACAAAGCAAAGATCAGTCTTCTATGAAATTATAAATGAGGCTAAAATACAGACAGACATACTGACTCCTGGAAGATCCAAATTTAGTCCATTACAGATCTTGAGTCGACTAGAATAGTAACTCATTTTTCTGCTAGAAATAGCTAATTACAGATTCAGAACAAAGTTCAGCAAGCTGTGCAATTACCAAAATACAGACAAATTGAATGACAGGTATAATTTCAGTTGTTATGCAACTGGCAGGAAAGAGTGCAGGAAAGACCAAGGAAAGCTGGTCTTGGCACTTGAAGAACTGTTCTGTGATAGATAGTCCCAGTCTTGGTAAACAGTCATTAGTAGCATTTTGACTGCCAATGAAATGACAGAGCTTGACCAAAAGAAATACTTATTAACATAAAGGTTAATTTGGTGTTAATGACTGTTTAATTTCACAGATCTTGTCTGTACCAGAATATGAATGTTAGCTTATTAAAGCAGCTATATCCATTTTTTACTATTTCTTCCGGATTTTATAGCCCTGACTAATCCACTCTGTGCAAGCCCACAGATCTTATGGAAAAGTATACATCCCAAAAATAGTTATAATGAGAAACAGACATAAAACTTTCATCGTTCTTAAACCATTTAGTGATTTTAAATCACCATCTTACTCTAGCTGTTCAGCTAGAACCATGAAGGTACCCTGAAGTTACAGTACTTTAATTGCAGAAAACACGCTGCTTTTACCTTAGACACTGAGTCTTCTGGATACCACTCTAAATGCACTGAAAAGAGTTATGTTGGGCTTTTCAAATTAAGGATCGGAACTGTGTTGTAAAGAAAAAGGAAGGCAATCTGAAGGAGAACTAGGCTCCCACTTTGCTCCCTGCAAATAAAAGAAATCACAGCCTCTTACAATGAGCATTTTCCTGTAGAATATGTTGAATTGAGAGGAGAGCTGTACATTCAACACTATCGAACCTTGAAAAATGACACTTGAAGTGTTAAAAAAGCTACCCTTGGTAATTAACATTTATTGCAGAAATAAATATTTTATATTTGTCTTAGTAGACAAGGTAAACAATATTATGATACCTTACATTCATATCACCGAATGTGATATTTTATCCCAAAATTGTATAGCCTGGCATGATTTATATTAACCACTGATCATGATGTAACGTAGTCCTGAGAAAAAAATTCATCTCTGGATCGTCAGCCAGTGTTTGCAGCACAGCTACAGAAATATTAGTGCTAATTGACAAAGAACTAGTGAACAATGACCTGAAATAATCCTATTTTGTACAGGTCTTATTGTCCATATTCAGGAAAGATACCTGAAACTGTACAAGTATAAAAAAGGCTACAGGAATAACAGGGTAAATCAAGAACCTATCACACAGGCTGGTTTAGCCTAGCAAAGTGAAGCCTGACAGAGAGACTCCTGTCTACTGTGTGAATGGGATGAAAACGAAGCATTAGAAAAGTGTAAGAGCTGTCTAAATTTGAGAATGCTGCTTACACAGTCATAGTGTATATGAGGTAACCCTGAATAAATATAGGTTCAAAAATAAAGAAAGGTGTCTAACCATGAAAATAAAGAGTCTATCAAACATCATCCTTTTAAAAGGAAAATTGTGTGGACCGAGGAATCTTTAATGTAATATTTGCACAGTTTATGACAGGGATATTGTTATGCAGCTCTTAAGATGGAAGCCAAGTGGAGTTTTTGAACAGGAAAGGAAATTTCCTGATAAAAACGAGCAAGGTTGAAATGTAAAGAGATAACTTTGCAAAGAGGTTCTTTGACTGTAAGTCACAGCCCACTTGGAAACAAGCTCATAGTTAACCATGAGTGCATTGTTACAGTGCAAAAGTTTTCCAGACCAACCAAAACATTCCTTTCTCATCTGAAGAGGAAAACTAAAAAGATGCTGTCAGCTTCTCTGAAAATTCATCAGCAGGCAGAATTACAGGACAGCTAGTCTGGCACTATGCTGTGCTATTATATTTAGATTCCAAACCAGATGGACACTATCTAATACTTAAATATTAGAATTTTCTACTTGAATTTTAAATAGATCATCTCAGTTCTGACTCAGTCTCAGACAAGTGGTGGCAGTGACACTAGGATTTACAGAAAAGCAAAACCAAAACGGATTAGAAGTTCAACGAGAGGAAGACATACTAAACACAAGGCTGAAAATTTAAAAACTTCACACAATAACCTGACACAAATAAAAGGAAGAGAGCTTTCGTCCAACTTATCAAAAACAAAATAGTTATAAGCTGGACAGAAACTGGTGATGAAATAAGATCTTGTTCTGTTCTACTCAGAAGACAGCAGATAGAGCTGCTGAGAAAATCACGATGCAAACCTTTTGCTTGCATCTTAAGGCTTTCAAATTTGCTTCCTTCCTCCTCCAAAGTAAACTGCCCTGAAGCTGCAATCATACACAGATATTTTTGCAAATAGATTGTTAGTTGTATACAGAATTCTGTCCAAGGTCAAGTTTGTCAGAAGCCTGATAATTTCTATCTCTCAAAATTTGTATTTTACAAATGGCTTCATTTTAAGCAGTGAAGACATCTGCTTGTACAAAATGACTCAACCAGTGCACTTTTGCAAGCGTCTTTTCTCAGACAGCTTTATTGGTTTTCTTTACATTTAACATAATGTTAAGAAACATAGAAGGTTTTCCTAAGTTTGGTAAGTACATTTGAAGGAGTATATGTTTCATTAAGATAGCATCCTAAGCCAACACTAACCTCACTCAGTTTCCCCAGTAATTTCCGACACATCAGGAAATATATACGCTACAAGTAGCTAAATTCTGTACTCTGACTACTGGTGTGCAGGGCCACAGCTTGGACACTCAATATGTGTCCTAACAGAAATGTATGGGTTGGGGGAAGGTAATCAGTAATCGAAGCTTACCAAGCTTTCTCGTAATAATCAACAAAAATCATTCCTTGTACTAAAGCATTGTCTCATGTGAACTGTAGCTCTATAAGCAAAAATTCTTATTTTACTGATATGCCAAAATCAATAGCTAAACTAGTTTTTCGACAATCAAAAGCTGTCTACCCTCCAACTGATAGCAGACACAATATTGACTTTTCTTTTAACTCAGGTTCCTGTGGCCTAGGTCAGTGCTGTGGCAAAATTGGAGATGAAACACCAGACATTGCAGGAAAAATCCTTTAACATTTACAAAGGAAATTTTAAAATTAACGAAATTTGTTCAGCCTCTTCTAAAGTGATTACGCAACACACTATAAATTTGAGCAGTACCATCTGGTAGGAAGATGTACAATGCACATGCATCCATTATTCGCACATTTTCACGCTGTACCAAGCCTCTGGGGGAATATATTTTACCATGATATTTGAATTGGAAAAACATCATTTAAGAACTCAAATTTGAAAGGAAATGGTTTGCATTTAAATGCGGCTACAGAATTAAAAGCTAAACTCAATATAAAATAGAAAAGAGATGCACATTTTGTAGTAAAATGGGTCAGGAGAGAAGGGTATTTACATCACCATTTTAAACATCTAATTTAGGAAGCTACATTTGCTACATGGACACTGCGCAAAGTCTGACTTAGGCCCACTGCATGCTACTACTCTTCAATATCTGTTTGGGGAACATGAGTTCTTAACTTAAGCATAAGCAAAATAACTAAAGGAACTGCAAATACTATATATTAATTTCATAGTACTGAAGGCTTACTTGATTTCAAGATCTCTTTTCTTCATTGTGCAGATACGTGAATAGGTGAGTACAAAGCAAGTCTAGGGGATAAAGACTAGAAGAGATTATAAGCACATATCACAAGACAGAAGGGAAAGAAAAGCTTCTGAGGGGCCTGAAAAGATCTTTTCTTCATATGGGATTTATTAGAAATACGGCTGGTATTGCAAACATCAAAATGCTGGGCAATTCTGTTTCTCTGGATACAGTCAGGTTCCTTAGAATAACATGGGACAAGTGAGACTTATTCACCACATTCCCAAATACATTTGTATCCACGCATACAGGATCCAGCAGATTTCAGTCTGGTGTGTAGCATCTCTACTTAGCTGACTAAACCACGTTCTATAAATGCAGTTAAGTATCACTGATGAAGTTTGCAGATAGGAACGAGATCTTTATGTGCACCGGCTGAGGGGATCTAATAAAATAAACTACCTTTGGCAGCAGATCTAATAGGAAGATAAATCATTTTCCTTGCACCACTCAAATTATCCCCCCTTTCTTTTATCTTCAGAACTCAGAAGCAGAAGTGGATTAATGGTTGATTCATGTCTCATTCAGAAGTAGAGAGCAGAGGGCAGGAACAAAAAAAAAACCAAAAAACAAACAACTTCATTTGAAAAACACAGCTTCTATTTACAGGCAAGATCTAAACTAATTTCTTAGATAGATTTTCATAAGCTCCTTTGCTACAAAGATATGAGCCTTTCATTGTCAGCAATTCTTTTTCCTCAGTCATTGCACAATTATAGTAGCCCAACACTCTCTTCAAAGGATCATGCTGAAATTTTGCACTGAAAACCGAAACATGAGGTATTTGTGTTCAGATAAAAAAAAATAAATATGTGGCTTACTTTCCTGTCTATTTTTAGACAGCAGTTCAGAAAAAAAAGAGGCGCTACTCAATGAACCCTATAAAGAGTTATATATGACATTTACAGCTATTTTGTATCCAGCTAATTGTCTCAAAAGGTTTGGAATTAAAATTAATTTAAAACATCCCTTGAGATAATGGCTAGAGCTTTTTCTCCCTCATCATTTCACCATCAACTAGTACCCAGTTTATACTGCAGAATCCTACAAACAAATGTAGAGGCTTAAGGAACAAATAATCCATGAATAACCCAGAATAGCCATGGGTTCAATACCTATTGTAGCAGCCTCAAGGCTAGCAGTCTTCATATCTTTTTTTCCTATCTACATTAAGAAACTAGGGAGGACCAGGGGGCAATTCTGATGGACATTTGAATAACACTGCTATATTTATGAAGTTGCTTGTATATTTCATCTACAAGCAACCATTAATTAAAATCAAAATGCATAGCTTGAATTTATTAAAATAGGCATCAGATGGGAGTTCTTGTTGTAGAGTCATGAAAATTTAGAAGATTGTAAGAACATGTCAAAGAACCTCTAGCAACTCTGGCCTATTTCTCTACAGAAGGCTGCTTCACACTTCTGTATAGAGTAAAGAAAACACTATGAGAAAGCTCAAACTCATCTGTTCAAGAAGGTGTAAAATACATTATAGAAGTGTAAGTAGAACCAGTAAGAGAACTGTTGGGATTTTCTCACTGGGTGCATTTATTTGAATGTCAGCAACTTTAATCTAGATCATTCATTATACAACAGGACCCTATATGTTCAGTGATATAATTGGAAAGGGACCTTTTCAACCTGGTTGTGTTGCTTCTCTGTTAGTTCTCAAAGCTTGCAAAGCCAACCAATAAAATGCAGGAGTAACTTGCACAAATTAATGAGTTTTATCATTAAACACCCTTTTAAAATATCCCTCAAGGTTATGGCTATGACATGAAATGTTTCTCTACAATGTACATTTTGTTTGCATAAGCATATTTGGCAGGTAATCTCACTCACAGTACAGTGAACTTCCTTCATCAGCTCAGGTTTAATTGCTTCCCCACACACACACACACTTTCCCTGTTAATGCTTTTTGACAAATTCACTGCACATTAATTTTCATTACTTGTTCTCTCATGCAAAATGGGCCATTATTTCTCAATCCCTCTAAATTTTCAAAATGAAGTAGTTTCTAGTTTAGACGGGTGCGAGTGTTTGCAGTGTAACATTTGGGATATTACCTAATTATAGCTGATACAGTTAGAAGTTCGTCAAGCGCAGCAGAAGCCAGAGTAGTAAGCAAAACAGGGTGTCATCTTTACCATGACGTTACTTGAGAAAATACTACCTACTGTTTTTAAAAGTAACATAGAGAAGACCAGGGTTTCTTTTCCACCGTCAGGACTTTTTCTGAGCCATCCAAATGGAACAAAAGATGCTTTCAGGACTATAACTGCATAACCCTTCAGTGGTGGGGAAAACATATCTGATTGTAGAAATGGCACAGTGAAACAGTTTACCAGAAAAGGTGACTTATTGAAGCCTTTCTCTTGTAGTTTCCTCAACTCAGGTGGAATTCCTGGAATTAGATGTGCTTTCTCTGTCCTACCAGGACATTCAGTTCCTACTTGATGCTAGACAAGGCTTTTTCTCTCCAGGAAGGCTCCAACTTTCTATTCAATGAGTATTTACTCATACAAGGCAGAAGAGCAGTACAGAGACCACAAGTCCACCCACCCCTGCTCCCAGCCTGGAAATGATGCCCACTTCTGAAACACAAGTAGCATTAGTTCCCAATTCACTTTCCTGCGCACCATGTGAGTATCACGGGCCTCTCATTATTGGTCAAAAGTCACTGATATGTAACAGAAGAATTGTGTGTGAATCTTTTAGGAAACTGCACAAAAGCTTCGTAAGAGGAGGATAACTGAAAGGAGATGACTTCTCATGCAGGACGTGATAGTGGTTTGGAATTTGTAAAACTTGAAAACTTCATGAGAAATTGCATAGTAGGTCGTTTAAAGCTATGGACGCTCTTCACCTGCAATCTAAACTATGCATGAAAATCACAACTGTAGTAATGGAATAGGTATCAATATAGTTGTGCAGCCAGAAGGAGAGTTTAAGAACTGCAGTCCTAGACAAGGAAGATGAGTTTGCACTGATTACAATCTCTCAGAAAAAGCAATAGTTACTAAGATGCTCTTAAAAGTATCATTCTTAATTTAAGATGCAAAATAAAACCTCTCCAGTGATCCATTTCATAAACAGCTCATTTGAATTGATTCAGACTTGCTGTTTGCCTTCTGGTCCAGAAATACGACAGCAATGAAGCTTTCAATGAGGCACTTAGGAAACACCAATAATAATTTACACTCGAAACAAGGTGTAACCTATTTTTTATATAGCTGACTACAAAGCTGCAAGTTTTCCTCTTCTGGAAGCTTCAGGTAGTTATATACAATATTAAGTATCAAAAAAAAGTAATTTTAAAAAGTTCTGCTTTTCAAGTATCTTTTTTTTTTTCAGCCATTTTAACAAGCTGAATTAAAATCAAACTTTTCTATGAAAAATGAAAATACACCCTTAAAGGGAAATGCTCAATCTAAGTTGACCCTTGATCACAAGAGTTACTCTTTAACACTAATTCTTGGACAGTCTTCATTTCATTACATTAATGCAGAAGGCAACCCTTGAGATACCTACAGAGCCTATAGGTAATTGTTTATGTTCTCTCAACTGCAAATTAAGTTTATTTATACATATGAAAACTCACTTTAAGGTAACAGATGGGAGCTTCTGTGGGAAATATGCACATAAATTTTAGGTTTCATGTGAGCTGTAGATGAAAACAAGCATACTGTCTCAGATTGAAATCTCCCAGCTGTATTGATTTTTCAGAATGGAACATGACTAGAAGTTATTCACAGACGCTCTCCTCCTGCAGCAGCAAGCTGCTCTCCCTCCTCTCACGGGAAAAGGGCCACCGAGGAGAAGAGCTGCTGATGGAGTTGGGGAAAAAAAAAGGGACCCTAAGCATGAGCTGCAACGGATCTGAATAAGGAAAGAAGAGGGCAGAAGAAAAGCATTTGTTCAGTAGTCCAGGAACTATTTAAAAAAAAAAAACAACAAAAACAAACAAAACCAAAAAACCCAAAAAAAAAACCCAACAAAAAAAAACCAAAACCCCAAACAATACCAATTTCATTCCTCTTCTCCTTACCAATCTCATTCCCTTCATCATTTATGTACATGTATCTCCACTGTGTCTCAAACAGCTTTCCTCTCATCATACACAGCAACCCTAACCATCTTCTCTGTCTCTCTCCCACCCTCAAAAAAGCCTCAGTCCCAACTATTAGCAGACACTTCCATCATCTTTATTGTCTACTCCCCTGCAACCTTCCCAAAAGCCTTGCAATTAAGCTTTCCCCTCCCTATCCCAGTCCCAGAGGCCACTGCAGCTCACACAGTGCATTCCCTACCTGAGCTCACTGCTACCCAGGGCAGAGGGAAATCAAGGATGTGGGGCTGTCCCCAGGCAGACTGACAGTCCACACCAAACAGCTTGCAAAATAAACCAAATTCAAAATCCTGGATCTCTCTTCAGGTTGTCTCCCACCTTTATAAAGCTATGCCCCTTGCATGGTTGCCAGAGGACTTTTAAGAAGAGACTGTGCAGCCAAGGATGTGTGGTAGTAAACATTGAAATCATACTGGAGAATCACCCATGTCCCAGGTTTGGTAGGCTTACAGAAAGAGAATCCAGCTTAGATTCATGGTATTGGAGATTTACACTACTATCGACACAGCTGACCTTTTGGTTTTTTTGGATCCATGGCCTCAACTGGCAAGCATCCCAGCAACTGAACAAGTAGGGATGCATACGCAGTTAATTAACCCCTTCTCAACAAAATCCCTGTACCTTCAGGCTTCATTCAGTAACATAATTATTTAGTAACTCTGTCAGTGGGACGTCCACATGTACTCTGCACCAAACAGCATGCTGTAACAGTGTAGAACTGCATTCATGATCTTAGGACAAAAGGATATTCATCAGCAACAAATTCTGAACAGAAACATTTAATACAGTCATGACACTCTGCCGAGGAAGATTTACTTCTTTAGTGAGGCACAAGATTGCAATTGCTGAAATTCTGTCTCCTGGGCGTTTGAAGTCTATAGCACCTCCACAAACTCTTAAGTTTACTCAACTAGAAAAACTAAAAATAAACCCAAACATTAATGATGTGGCAGACTGACATTCATAGATGCTGAAATCCAATGCACATCAATGCTGACCTAGAACAACCAAATGCTACGAGGGAGCACACTGTCATCTCAAAAGCCATAGCTTGCCCTAAGTAACAGATGGGCACTTTACTGGCCATGAGTTGCAAAGAAAACCAGCAATCATAATTGCTACCATGATTACAACTCCTTTTTCTCTTACTGCATTCTTCACAGACAGAAATGGAAAAACACTGCAACTCCTCCCTAGGTTATTCTGCACACTCCCACACAAGAGAATTCCTAACCCTGTGGGTATGGATCCGATGAAGTTATGACTCACACAATTTTAGAAACAGCCAGGAGACCCTCAAGAGTTGGTGCACACAGTTGTTATAGACACCGATCAACAACAGTTTCCCGTTTAACTCTGCTGTCAGGGACAGAGTTCCTACCCAAACACAAACTCTTAGGCTGTTATCATTAGAACTCCAATGGTGGGACCAGCCCACTAGACACTGAAGCCTGGTGTCTGTGCCCAGTACCAGTACAGGTACCACACCTGGTGACAACCATTCTGCTTTCATGTATATACATGGACATGAGACCCCCATAGCAGATCAGCTGCACAGAAACAGTACACAGTGGCTCCTAAGTGCACAGAGCAGCTACAGCTGCAGTATGAACAACTTCATATAGACAGAGTGATTCAGATGTTCCTACTGCATAGTACTTTAATTTTTCCATGAGACAAGCAGTTCTGACAGTCCCTGAGGTTTGCAGCTGAAAGCCTTACACAGGCAACAAATGAAGCTACAGCAGAGAAATGATGGCTGCTAAGTCATCATCTTCAGAAGCAGGAACCACAGATGTAGCACTCCGGTGACATCATGTTCCGACACCTGTGAGCTCTAAAGCAATTTGTGAAAGAACTAACTGTAAGACTTTAAGATAGGTCCTTACTGGAATAAACCAGGGGATTCCTTTTGTTTGCCTTCAGTGTACAAAAGGATGCAAAGGATGCAAAACGGATGGTGCAAAGGGAACTCTTCTGCACAAAAAATTAATCATCTTCTGCAAGTTACTAAAACCAAGTCCCAGATTTCAATTTTTTTATGGCTAGCATCATACCGATGAAGCCATCCTTAAATGTATCAAGCAAACGTAAAATGATATAGTAATATCTTCCTGAATATTCAGAAGACCCTTAATCAAAACTGCTCATCTCAGAAGGGTCATTAGGAAGTGCAGTTCTCATTTCTGAATTGTAACTTCCAATCACTACTGATCATTCTAGCAAATATACCCAACTATTATGCTTATCCCACAGCTTAAGTCATCTCCCAGATGACCGTTGCAGCCTCCAGTTTCACTTGTTATTTCCTCAGTGGTGCAGTTACGCATGAACATAAATAATTATGGCACAAAGAAAACCAGAGTTATGGAAAACATCAAATACACGGGATTTATTCATACCAAAATAGTTTATATGAGATAAGACATGGAGTTACAACATTAAGTATAAAGTCATATCCATTTTCAATTTTAAAACCCCTATTTTAAAATAAACCTAAAATTGATCCATGATGTTTAGTTATTCTTAATGCTAGTTTTCCACAGCCTCATTTTCCATTTCAGTTGTTCAAGCATACAGGATGTACGTTAAATGTGACAAAAGAAAGATGCTTATTAAATCAAGAGGACTTCCTCTGAACTAAAACCTTAGTTACTTTTTTTTTCAGAAGTTTGCTCACTCCCCTTGAATACAAACCTTAGTACACCTTGATACACTGCCCAAAGCCTTGAACACGTTTGTAAAGGAACTTGCATACTTGGAAAATTTATAAAGTGGACTAGGGGGAAAAAAAAAAGCTCTATTTTTACCTATATGAGCTCTTAATTCACATTAAAGTTAAAAGTGAAACACTACACCTGCCACAGAATAAGTCTGACTAATCTTCAGGGTAGCTCCATATGAAAGAAGCAAGATTCATTTACATATGTTAACAGAAAAACAGAGAGCCCAGATAAATTGTCCCATATACCACACACAAGTTGCTCCAAAATGGGCTTTTGGAATAGAAAAAAAAAAAAGTTGAAATTTCTAAGAAATAGGAACCAGAAAAAGCTGCAACCAAAAGTTTTACTTTGCTGATGCTTGTGTGTCTTCCCTCTACTCACCGTTGCTTGACTACAACATGCTTAAAGCGATCTCATTTAGTGATCTCTAGCAGTGATCTAAAGGATGCAAGAGCTTTTTTACAAAACCTGTCTTCAATCCATCAGCTAAATATTCTACAATCCATGGATAACTGCCTGGAATGAAACAGCATGCTGTGTTCTGGATTTGGGACCCTGAAGCTTTAACCAATTATTTACATTGTCATGAAGATCAGCTTGAATTTCGGAGGTGTTGCTGCAGAAGATCTATACCCAGGAGAGCTGTCATTGCAAACTCCTGGGAGGAGGGTGCAAAAGGGTATGAAAAAAGATGTTGTGAAAGTCAATTGCAGGAGACTAGCGGAGATAAAGAAGTGGAACTAGGAGGTAGGACACAACCACAACCAATGGCAAACAAAAACACTGGAGTCAGAGATAAAGGTGGAATCTAACCGCAAGGAAATAATATCTGAATTTTCACCACTTTGAAGCGTTTTGGCAGAGGAATCTAGTGAAGTGCAGAGCCCTAAGGCTCTCCGTGTTGTGGGAAAATGAAAATATCTAATGCTGCAACAAGAAATACAAAACTATTTTAAGAAAAGTCACTCTAACATGAGAAGGAGAAAAAGTCATGCCACATTTTCATTCTCTGTTCTATACATCCTACCTGGAAAAAAAAAAAAAAAAACCCCCGCTATCTCCCAAGCACAAAATAAGAGGAGGATGGTCTCGTGTATTATATTTTACAAGTTAAATTAGGAATGTAATAATCATTACTTTTTTGTTACATATTTTAAATAATTAAGCAACAGAAGTTACCAAACTTCGAGATACCCATCCCAAGTCTAAATCAGCAGTTTGCGCACAGCTGTGCCCTCAAGGCAATTCCGTGTAGACCAGCCCTGTCTGTGCTCTCTGTTAAAAGAAGGCAATCACTCTGAAGGAATTTTCAAAAGTGCACATTACAGTGACATAAATGGTGACATGTCACCAAACTGAATTGCCAGAAATGGCAGTTAAAGAAAGCACATTTCACTATGTTTACAGAAGGACAGTTTATTATAAAACCTTTGGAAACAAACCCAAAACGTTCTATGATTCTACAAACAACCACTGTCCAGTCATTATTTATTTTGTTCCTAGTCATGTCTATTCAAGGGAGCATTCAAGTACCTGTTTGTGTGTCATTTTAACACTTGTTACTGGATGTGCAAATGACAAACGTCAAGTGCTTCTACTTTTTTCAACTTATACAAAGCATATGAATCATTATGCTATCATGCACATGCAAAGCCTAAGCCCAATGGAGTTTATTGTTTCAGATCTCTCCCTAAAGCTTATTTCTAATAAATCATTCTGGAAGTCTTTCCAAAGATTTAGCCACATCTGAGCTGCCTCACCTTGACACATACCTTGTTACAAATTGCGAGCAATGAAATATCTGCAGTTCTGCCCCATCTCAGAGACTGTAAATGTTGTCTAATTTTCAAGTGTGCTCAATCTAGGTTGTCAATACATAACCTATAAATTCAAAAATATTGGGATAAGAGTTACATATTACCTGTGCTAGCTGGCAAGGGCTTGAAACTTGCCATCCAGGAGTTACCAAGGCTGGGTAGTAGGTTCTCACTCTCTATTTATACTTTGACTGTCAGTCATGCCAAGGGGGAATCCTTTTCACTAAATCTAATTGTTTTACTGAAATGCTGCCAGACACCTCCATTACACCCCTAATGTGCCAGAGGGAATTATAGCTTTTATTTGCGCTTTGCTGAAAATAGCTCAGTAGTGCATGCCAAGATGAGGATCTTGACATTATTCACAGTTTGAAGGAGGCAAGCTATCAGTTATCTTTAAACAGACCACTGTTCCTCTTTCTTTTAAGAAAAAACATTATTCTATATTCCAAGAGAGGAACAGTTAATTGTAACTACCACTTCAAGGGTATTCCAGACAAGAACAACCTTTTATAAAGCCCTAAATTACCTGCCACAAGCACACAAACAGGAGGAATCTGTTGAGATCCTTGTTTAGAAACTTCTTTGGTAAGTAGTTATTGATTGCTCTTATGTAGATACAGTCCATTTTCACCTTCTTTTAATATGACACAGAAGAAAACACCTTTAAAATGGCAAGTATTGCTATGATATAATGCATTTGCATACACTGTGCAGATACATTAATAACAGATTTCATAGCATGAGCTATATAAAACACATTGTTCTTAGTAATTATAACAACTATTCATGTGATAAGCAGAAAATGCATTTATGCATATGACAATGTCAGGTTTTTTCCTCCCTCTACAACAGTACTTCACATACTCTTTTTTCCCCTCATAACCAAATATTTTCCCATAGTCTCAGCAATACTACCATTTTAACTTGATTTGATAGGGTGAACTAATATGAATTACCATTAATAATGACTAGCAAGTTTAAGGGATAAGTATAGGACAGACAATAAAAGGAGGCAACAAGTTACCTGTTTCTGGACTAAAACCATTTAATTCAATAGCATACTACTTGCAGGACTTATTTTGCACATTGCCACATTGCAAAAATTCTCAGTTTTGTCTATCTTCTACAGACACACTCTGGTATTATTCACAGATGGGACACAATTTGTCTCTCCTTGAGAGATATGGCCACCATACAAACAGCTCTGCTTGCTTTTTAATTTTGCACACATCCAACTGTTGCATCAGCCAACTTCAGTTTGTTAAGCCTTCTTTCAAGGCTGTTTGCTTTGTTTCAGATGTCAAAGCACAGAGATCTTTCCTCATACTGTGTTTTGCCCAGTGGTTCTCCTGTGCTGTGCTTACCCTTCTCAAAAAGTAAAGAACAGAGAGGCAATGATATAGTGCAAAACCTGATTGTTGTGGACTGTGTCAAAGTCTGTATGGGACTAACATGTAAAGTTTTCCGATTAATGTTAGCTAGTGTCACAAATGATGTTATGAATTTGCTCAAAACAATTCAGTGAGTTGTTGGTATTATGCAATAAGAATAATAATTGAAGATCAGGGACAGGATTTATTTCTGGTCTTTCATAGGCCAGTAACACAGAGATAAATATTCTCACAAATATAAAAGGAATAAATACTTTAAATGCAAAAGCATCATTCAAGACTCCAGGTACTATTCTTTTACTATACAACATGCATATCCACAGTTTAACTCGCAGTGAATTAATGCAGCCTCACATCAAGAGTATTTTCGCAGAAGAGCATGCTAACACTTGCTTAATAGCTTACAGTATCTATACTGCTATATTTCAGTTTGTTTCAGCATGTATCTCCAGCTCAATTGATCTACCCTAATAAGACGTGCCTCAGTGGAAAAAATACATTTTCTAGGTTTCTTCTCAATGCACGTGCAACTATGTAAATGCTAAATTAAGCTAAGGAGAAATAAACAGTAGTTTAATTTGTTGCTTTGTTTGTTTCTTCCAGTAATCAAAAGCTATGTTGTCCACAATGAAAGGCCCAATCAAACATTATAGAAGGGGACCATTTCATTACCCATACATTATCTCATAGGTACTTGTCACCATACTGATTATTCAGATGTGAAAATCAGGTTACTTGAACAGCTAGTGGACTATGTGTCTACTGGGAATCCTTGGTAATGTAAAATTAATATTCAGACATGGTATGCTATTAGGGCACTTGTTCTCAGTTGGGATTTCCAGCTTATTTACCTGATGCTCTTTTTGCAACAGCAAGCGGTTCTTAGTTCACCACTCAAAACTGTACCAACGCTGTTCCCAAAGAGAAACAATCAGCAGGATTTTAATCAACATGGCAGGGATTCTAAATGTCAAAGTGAAATACAGATTTTTCATATACCTGGTGGGGTCAATAAGAGACTGTGCTCACTGGACTAACTTGGAGAAAATGGGAAAAGTTAGAACAGTAAGTGCCAGAGTGGGAAAACATGTTGGGTTATTGATTCCCCACCCTCAAAAGAGTAAGATCATATAACTGGCAGAAGCTACCTTTCTGACAGCATGAATAAGAGGATCCTCTGCTTCATTCTGCCATATTGCTTTGGCTATTTACTTCTTTCATTAGCGTGTCTGATAACGTCTACTGCTTCAACCCTAAAATATTACAAATATACACAAAAATTGTCTACTAAGCTAACACTGCAACACGG
Source organism: Larus michahellis (assembly GCF_964199755.1). Classification (NCBI taxonomy): domain Eukaryota; kingdom Metazoa; phylum Chordata; class Aves; order Charadriiformes; family Laridae; genus Larus; species Larus michahellis. The sequence goes on along the minus strand of NC_133903.1, from coordinate 12,922,496 downwards.
TTCCACAGTCTAAGTCTGAAGTAACAAGTAAAAATTGCTGCTATTCCCAAACCACATAAGAAGTTTGGGAAAGCAGATTTACTGTCCCTTGGACAAAGTGCCAGCTCAAACTTCAGAGCTCTTGGTGCCTACATGAGCAAATGAACCTGACCCACATGCCCTACTCTAGGAGTCTTGCCTGCAACCTTTCGGATTTCTCCCTCTTCACAGAAATACCTCTTCATTGGCAGCACCACTTTTTGAGCAAATTTATCACTTACCAGGACTTCTTAATCATCTCTTAGAGAAAAGCAATAGAAAATAAATACACTAATAGAAGAAGACATCACAGAAGGCAACACATGTGTCAGCTGTTCATACATGAGCAACAATTACTTACACACTAGTATCTGCCTTGGTATTGTACTTAAGTCCTTTGAGGATTACAAGTTTTCCTGCACGTCTATTTGGGCACTTAGGTACTTATAAACTTAAATGCTTACTCTAAGAACAGTCAAGTTTGAAAATCGGGGTATGATTTTGAGTCTGTGTTGTAACTTGACTAAAAGTAGAAACTATGAATGCATAGGTTTTAGTTATTTGGTGAGGGTTTTTTCAAAAGTGCCATTGAACAAAAGAGAGCAGACTGTTCATTTGCTGACTCGCTAGATGTTTCTTACTGTTTTGCTCTCTTTGCAGCATGTTGATCTTCACTTTGGAAAAAGCAGGTGGTGAATTCTGCCAATTTTCTATCCAAAATAGCACACAAAGCACAGCTGCCATTCCAAGGCATTTCAAACGAAACTGAGGCAGGAGGCCAGCTCTCACTTTTAGCAGAGGCAGACCACAGGCGACTCAGCTAAGGCCCTGAGGGCTTCTCTGTGCCAGTCAGACTAGATCAGATGCAGCAATGGAGCAAAGGAATGTAAAAGACAACTTAAACTCAAAATACTTTTCCAACTCTCTCTGTGTATCTGCAGAAGAAGTAGGTCTAGAACACAAAGACACTGTCAGCATGGGGGAGGAAGAGGGGAATTAAGGCCCAACTCATATGAAGAACGTAAAGCTGAAAGCGGATGGCGGTCATCTAAACATTAAAAACCTAAACCTCAAATAATAAAGGCAACAAAGGGGAAAAAAATCCAAAATGGCGAAGGCATTCCCAATAGAATGTTTGTAAGAATCAGGAGAACTATAACATTACACCATGCCATTGGAACTACATTTCTGAGGAAAATCATATGTGGGCTCAAGTTCATGAAGCAGATGCTTTTGTGGGGAGGTAAAACTATTATAACAAAAATGCCCAAGCAGAAAGATACCAACTGCCCCGCAGAGTCAGGGAATGAAGCCCTGGGTGCTCAGAGGAACTGGCTTTATTGGTGCACACGAAGGCAGTTCCAGGAGTTTTGGCTGTGCTAGTAACACAGCTTTGTTTCATGACTCTGCACATGCTCTCTTCTGTTAGGTAAATTGGTGAACTGGGTTCACTAACTTAGAGATTAAGCCATGTACTACACAAAACTGCACTAACTTTTTCCAGCACTTCATGCTGCCTTACTTAATGGCATGAGTACAAACAGAGCACACATCTGTTTTCTTTTTCAAACTGAGATGTATCCTTCTTTTTACCTCACTCCCACTGCAAGAAAGCAAGGGTCATCACGCAAACAACAAAACAACACTAAAACCAAGGATACTGCTCTGACTTTTTTCTTCTCTCCCAAAAGCAGAGGTAGGAGTGCCTTCAACTTTCTGAAGCAGAAAGTTTGGGGGTTTTTTTTGTTTTTTTTTTTTTGTTTTTTTTTTTTTTTACACCTGCACTGGCCTTTTCTTTCCACTTGGCCACATATTTTCATTAATAAGCACTTTATCACAAAATAATTGGCTTCTGCGGGTCCCTGAAAATGAAACAGCTGTAAGAGATAAATAGATGATGATAATTCCAGCATTAGTGAAGTCTGGAAGAAGTCTGAATTGCTTCGGGGAAGAAAGAGGCTTGGTCACTTTGAAACAGAATTTTATCCTATTTGCTGTTCAGCCTTTTTTGTTGAAAAAATTCTTTATAACCAGTACTACCCATGTGTTGCAGACCATATATAGCATTCATTAGCACATCACTTTACCCTTCCTCTACAGCCACAGTAAATTATCAGTAAAGACTTTGGCCATTTCATTAAAGTATTTTAGGAAGAATATTCCATTCCTGCAAGGACACCATTTCAGTTCTTTAAGCACAGCCACACCGAACAGCAACAAATAATGCAGCATAACTAATGTTTTTACAGTCTTCCTTCGCTAATGTTCTGCTGTATGTGTATGTCATGTCCTGCACTTGGAGCACAGCCTCTCTCGCAGACTGAGAATACATCCTTACCTAGCTTGAATCTACACAAAAATTAAGGATTCTGAAATGCATTACCTTATACAGCCCTTTTTAAGAGCTATCCAATAATAAAATCAAATTCTCAGTGATAGTAACACTCATTTTCAATTGCTCAACAAGGCCACATGAAGCCTGCTGTCTCTGAGGAACCCTTCATAGTTGAAGACTGTGCAAGCTCTGTGAGCAGACACCTGAAATCGTCAGTTCCTTGGGACAGCTGTGGAGAAAAACACAGTAGCCCAGGGGAAACAGCCAGGAGAGATTTTCAAATTTTAAAAGGATATTTATCATTATCTCTAACTCTTATTCTCATCTTTGAAACTCTTTCTCACAGCTTAAGTCAGCCAGAGAGAAGTGGCACCCCCTGCATTACTGCTGCTCTTGAGCCATAGGGCAAGTGCTGGCCTCCCCATCCAGGGCTGTGCTCCCCTTCATGCCCGTGGGAGTAGATCTGCTGCGCACATATCACCCGCAAGGAGAACACCCTAGAGCAACCTATCCTACCTTTCATGCTCAGGTTTCCACCTGGAGGGAAATAGTTAGTTTTCTCCAGGTACAATCTCAGGAGTGAAGTGTGGACAGACAAGGGACTGGGACCAGAACCCTGAAATGAAATGACAAAGTGCCTAAAATCCAGAAAAATGTTTATCTGTACACTTACCTAGATTTTTTCTTTTAAAGTATATCCTTCCCTAGATATGAAGAAACACAGGTCTACATCTCTTCACAGACGCAGTTCCATCAACTTTTCCTCCTCACCAAAATGAAGTCATACTTACAATTTCTACTTCCTTCACCTGGTTACTTACAACAATCACACCATCATTATCTCTCTATGTTCACTACGTACATATTAGCTCATGGCACATGAGATATCCCCTGCGTGTCACAGCAGTACTAGAAACCCCTTCTCCAGAGCACAAGAACAAACTAATCGATTTTGCTCTATGAACCAAACTTCTGAGAGTCAGACAGCATATTCAGGAAGTCAATTCTCAGTGCCAAAGGCAGTTTATTGGTCTAGAACTCCTGATTATTTACAGAGAGAGAAATACCACCACAGACTTGAACCCGAAAGCATTTAATTGAGCATGAAGAGGTTTTAAATCTTTCTTTCTGGTATTTGGAGGCCATAGAATTAAGATCTCTGGAAGAAATTATCACAGTAACTGATAATATACAGAAGCAATTGGATAGGAGCGAGGAACCTGTTAAACCTGGTAATCTGCAAGAACATGAAAAACATTAACAGTTTATGATTGGCTTCTAGATGCCTATGTAACACAGAAACCAAACAGAACAAAATTAAAAGCATCCTGTGGAACATACTCATGCAAACGGGGTACTAATGGCTTGGCTTTCCAAAGAAAAACAAGGTCACTCAGCTACTAGAAGAAAACACAATGGGGATCTGATTTTTACATAATTATGTACACGTTGCCATCACGCAATACATCAGATTTTTTTCACGCTTTGTTCCACTTACGTCTTCAATCCACAGAGTAGCAATGAATGTCCAGCACAACCATTAAAAACTATAGCATTTTGTGTGTTCAGCTGCAACTGCAACCCAGACTGCCCACAAATTTCTGTAATGTAAACCACTGCATAGCATGTCTGACATGCAGGCAACATCACGCGGAGATTACGGTGAGATAAGACCACAGAAATCACAAGGCTTTCACCATTATGAATACTGTAACCTTCCAACCACGCAGCTCCATGGCTGTTAACAAGTTCTCTTTTTCCCTAATAAAACAGGGTGACACGCAGCAAACAGCACCATTTTTCCAAGTCGAGAGTGTGTCTTCATCACATCTCTCTTGAGAATTATGCTGTTGCCTAAGGCACAAGAGAATAAAATACAAAAAGGCAGAAATACCCAAAGAATAGTCATAAATTCTCCTACTTAAAATAAAAAGGTAAAATTAACATTTCCTCAGGAAATAAAAAAAATATATCCTTTTCTAGGAGGTGAGGCTTTAGAAATTCTTGGAATATAGTTTACTATATTCCTACAAGGATCCCAAGGCCAGTCTGTCTTGCCAAGGGTGATAAGCACAGTCCCTGATGTTCTGATGAGCTGTACTTCAGAATTCTACTCATCCCACTTCATCTTCACCAAATCTAGCATTTATATAAGCCTGGCTAGATTTGGAGACAATCTTTTTATGGTATTGTAAGGTTATCTGAAGCTTTTTATAAATTTAAATAAGAATGTGGTATTAGAAAGAACTTCATGCTGCAAGTCCTCATCCTCCTTCATTCATTGACCAGTTTCCATCATAACACTACTAACCGGCTTCTTGCCATTCCTGAACTTCTCAATTTTCCTTCTAAATACTTGTCCTGGTTTCAGCTGGTGTAGAGTTAATTTTCTTTCAAGTCGCTGCTGCATTTTGGACTCAGTATGAGAATAATGCTGATAACACATATTTTTTAGTTGTTGCTAAGTGGACTTTTTCAGCTTCCCATAGAAACTGAGAGGGAGCATAGATAGGACGAGGTGGGCAAAGGAATATTCCATACCATAGACGTCATGCTCAGTGTAGAAATGGGGGTTGGCTGGGGGGGGACAGGAATTTGCAGTCGCTGCTCAGGACAGGCCGGGCAACTGATCATCAGGTGGTGGGAGTGACTTGTGTTGTATCACTTTATTTTGCATATTCTTTTACCATTATTATTATTGTTATTTTCCTTTTTCATTATTGTTCTATTAAACTGTGTTTATCTCAAATGACGAGTTACTTCCTCTCTTTTTCTCCCTCTTCTCCCTGCCCTACTTGTGGGGGCTGAGGGGAAGAGTGAGCAAGCAGCTGCATTATCCTAGTTGCTGGCTGGGGTTAAACCATGACACTACTTTTCACTACTTCCAGTTTCCCACCCAAATGATGCCCACCTTAGTTTCAGTCCTCCTATAATTCATTTTATGTTGTTTAATCAGCTTTTCTTCATCCTATATCTAGCTACCATATTCCCCTCCCAGGCTCATTTTTACTAAATTAAGCAAAACCAACTCACCTCATCTCCTACAGGGGAGACTCTCCATTCCCCAGTCACTCAAATAACTAATTTCTAAACCAATTCCGAGATTAGCCAGGGCTTTTTAGAATGTAGGAGACTAATTGCAGACAATATTCCAGAAGTTCCTCTATTTCCTGCACAGTGGAGTGAAATTGTCTCTATTCCTAATAGCAACACTAACAGAAAAAAATACAGGAACACCCTGCCAGGCAAAGTGTGTTTGAGGTTTTTTTAATTGAAATAAAATGCAATCCAGTGAATTCAATATGCTGTCCTTTATAGCTGTACTCATTCTCAGAAAATTTCCAGTCCCAGTCAACAGACATAACTAATATTCAGAAACTGGAATAAACAGGCACAATGAGCAGCACAGAGTTTTTAAATCCTATCCACCCGGTCATGGAGAGAGCTGCTAAAATCTGGGTTAAGCCTTCCAATCCTTAGTCAGAAATGAAAGTCTGTGCAACTGAAATAGTATATCAGAATTAGATTTGCTTGTGGTAAGGATTCTATTAAGCCAAAAATTAAGATCTGAAATAGCTTCAGTTAAAATCAAAATAGTGCATTTCTACTGACAGATATTATAATCCAGAAGAGTCATTGTACTGAGACCAAACTCATAGCCCTTCTCACCACAGGAAATTAATTTGGGACAAATCCCAGACACACTGATTTTCAGATAGGAGTTTTGTCAAAAAAGAAAAAAAAAAATCAGCATTTCTCCAAAATGATGGTGACAGCTGCTGGACTGGAATGCCGTGAATAAGGCACAGCATCCAGTTAGAAAGACCACAGAAATAAAGACAATTACTCATATTGCAATTTTATAAAGCAGATTCTCACAAACACCCTAGTGGCAATTTTAACTACTTTATATTTGTTACTGTACTCAAAAACATGACATACCCATTACATATAAAATATTTATCTTGTATCTATTTATCTGTATTGGGCAGGGGATTGTTTTTCTTTTTAGCAAACTGAGAGATTACACATGTCAACACAGAAAATTTTAGAAATGAAGAAGGGAAGATACCACTCTCCCAGGAGCCATTTCACTTGAAGCTTCTTCGTCATTTGATTAAAGGCTGCACAAATCAGGCTAGATTAAATCTCAAATATAACAAATACTCTATATTTGCTGCTGCAAGTCTCCAGGCTTCTCTATAGACAATTTATGTCTAGCCTGAAGTTTATGGTTGTTTTCTTGATGAAGTTACACGAGATCACTTCAAGACCCAGAAAGGCAGTGCTCCCTTTGAGCCTACAAACGTCATGTCTGCGCACTTGCGTAACATATCACACTGCGCACAGTTACTGTGGGAAGCAAGAGCAAAACGACAGTCAAACTTTCAGTTACAAACATTTAAGGTCCAGAGTAATAGAATAAGAGAGGCAAGTACTCAGCTGTAGCCTCCATGCCAAGATAGCCAGAGGTTTCAAGCTATTGCATAAGCGTATTTCTGTAATCTTTGTTGCTCCAAAGCTGGAAGCTTTTACTGAGGCAAGGCTCTTTGAAGTTACTTTGGGAACTGGCTCTCTGCAGATGGAAAAACAAATGATTAAACCAGCTCAACAGGGAGTCAGACTTATTGTACATACTTGATTTTAAAAGAAGCTAAGGGAGGGAGAATGATTGTGTTATGGTTGTTTTTTTTTTAATACAACACTAGAATGCTTGTTAAGAAGGAAAATATATCACCATCTGAGCTGAATCAGAAAAACTGTTTTAATAACAAAGTTTTAAACTGGGTCAAACATGGAAATGAACCCTTAAAGTGACTTAGTAAGACAAAAATCTAATTACCAAAAATGAACGTTAAATAGAATATCAGGTTTAACTTAAGTAAAACCAGGTAGCATGTCAGAAAGATATTTCACCAACAGTCCAGTAATTTGAAAGAGAGCACCCCAAGTACCATTACAGCCCTTAACGTACCGAATCATTCCTTTAGCTAGAGATGGCTCTTGTAAGCAGAATATGCCTTAAGTCTAATGTGTTGCTCGGACTTTCCACCTCAGATATTAAGAGGCTATGTCTGCATCTTTATGCCTTTTATATAAACATACTAAGCCCCTTATTAGAAAGGCAAAACCCCCTCCATCTTCTCTTTACATTGCAGGATTCAAGCCTTCAGGAAAAGCATTTAAGTAGGCATTAAAGGACTAAATATTTAAAGTATTTCCTTACTTTGCACTTGCTCCTAGTCCTTTACTTCAGAATGAAATCAATCGTGCAGCAGCCAGGATCCCACAAGCAGGATTTTTGCATTCCATGTTGGATGCGTACATGACCTGGATGCTATCTTTTCCTAGCAGAAGTATGCTCCTTGGCATTTAGAAATGCCTTTGCTGACCCAGAGAATTGATTCCCGTTATTTAAAACTGAGGTTTTGCATGCCTATAACTTACTTATCAGACAGTAAAAAAAAGCAGTAGAGGGTGAGAAATGAGCAAAATTCATTCTTATTTTGGCTTAAGTTTTCCACTGCTTTCAGGCAGTGTCCACCGCAGCTTAATAAGTCAATAGAATTTACATTGGAATAAGGATTACTGAGCTGGACCGTTACATTTTATTATTGGATGAAAAAACTCACTATTTTAAGATCTCCGCCTCGTACTGCGAAACAGGTAAATCACAAAACAGCTCTTCTTAAGCCAAGAGTCATCTCATACAAGGAAACGAACAGAAAGAAAACAACTCAAGCAAGCACACAAAAAAGATTGTTAAGGCTTTCGATGACCATTAAAGGCACACATACTGCAGGTGACAGCTGGCTCCCACATAAACTTCCCACATGTTCATTTAAATTTTAATTCAGAGACCATGGGATGTGTTTTTATGAGGAATTGGGAATCTGAAAATATTTTTATATAGTGAGAAGCTACTGAGCAACTGTTCAGGATATTTTAAGTGTGAAGATTTTTTATTATTTACACCGGTTATAAGTCAGCTTTTAGTGTCATTTCACTTATTCACTGACCATTGGAAATATTCCAGTAACTCTCATGGTATAAAATGGTAATGGATAGTAAAGAACAACAACAGGAAAGTGAAAAAGATTCTAGCCCAAAGCCTGTATCCTGGAAAAGGTTTAGAAGAAAGCATGTGACACCACTTTTAAAATTGTTAAGAGTGGAAAAATGACAGGATGAGTATATCTGGAATCAGCTATGAAGATCTTTTGTTGACTTTAGCCAACCTGAGGGGGGAGGGGGTAGTTATAACAATGGAAACTTTTATTTTTCCTTCCACAAGTGAGCTTACCTTGCAAAGAGCCAAAACTATCCTTGTCTGACAGTTTCCTATACTCTATTCTCTGAAGACATTGCTCATTTTCAACCTCATGATACAACCAGTTATTTAGACAACATCAGCATTTATGTTATTCATGATCCAGAACTTTGTTCTGTGCACATAACTACAATTTAAGCTATAAGTGCCAGTTATAAGTGCCTGAAACATAAGTCTCAGAATAATATTTTAAAGCAAGAGCAAAACTCATTCACATACAGGGGAGACTGCAGAATCAGCGAACCAGCTAAGTGTGGAAAGCAATTTATTTTGATATATTTTAACTGTCAGTCTGTCCTGTCCCCAGGTATTCTGAAGCCCCTAATGGGAGATCTGAAATTCAGATTCATTGAATTGAAAATCAATTATAAAAGGGAATCATAAATATATTTTCAAATGTCAGTTCCTAAAAATCCAAGGTAGTAGGCACCCCCAACAAAGGACCTGAACATAGTGAACATACATACACAGAAAAAAGTACATATATTACTACCAGAGAATTATTAAAAATTCTTCCCATTTTCTATAGAAATGGGTGTTTATATAGAAGGACATCAGTGCTGGACACAGTAGCCAGCCAAGTGCACAGCAAAATAAAGGGAGGGTTGTGTATTTAGGAAAGCCTATAGACTGACCCTGTCCCAGAGGCTATAATAAAGAAAAAAACAAAAGCAGTAGGAAAATTTTAAATGACATTAGAAGAGAAACATGCAGACTCTAGTATATCAATTTCCAGATGCCTAACTACAGCCCAGACCCCCTACATTGTACAAGGAAAAGCAAATGTCCCCCTACCTGAGTGTGTAAAGCTGGTCACAGTGAATGCAGAAGGAATCACTTAGGACAGGAGAAGAATTGCCAAAAATCCCAAGCCCAGGAACCCTGAAGAGATACTAAGATGGAAACTGTTCAGAGCTTTGAATACTTTTGGGTTTCTCATACTTCTTTGTTCACAAATAGATAGCTTTCATCAGCAATTTCTGCTGCTGGCTTATCACCACCTCAGCTCTCCACCAATATTACCCTAGCTGACCTGGTTTAGTTTTTCATCATTTCTCTATTTTCTGCTTTTTAGATATAAACAGGCTTGCCTTAAAGTTGTAACAGTTTTTACTTTGTTCTTTTCAAATTTTTAGTTGCTCCAATTAATCTTATTTTAGAACAATTATCATCTGTGCTCTGTGTACACTGAAAGAGTCCCAGTACTCCTAACATTAAGGGACACATAATTTTAAGCAGAGTGGTATAATCTCTCCTAGCCAACCTCGCTTCTGCTAGAAGTGAACTAAGGCAATACAGGGGAAAAAAACCCAACCCCATCTTAACTCTATCACTAGAGTGACAGCCAAGTATAAAGTAGAATAGCAAATAGATGGGATGCAGATGAAGGCAGCATAACAGGAGGGTGTTTGGAAGCAGCTGTTTGGTGCAATGAGATTTTATACAGAATGAACTAGGTAAGACAAATGCAGAATAAGAGCAAGCGAAGGAAGAAAATGTTTCTTTCTGCAACTTCTGTACCAGTTTCCTGTTACATAGTTATGTAAGTGGTAGAGCTTAACATTTTGCACGCTAAGCATTGGAGTCATCCACAACATCTTTCACTAGAAACCAGATTTAAAAACTGCAAACCTCAGCCTTTTTGCAGATACCAATAGTTAAAATGCAGGCAGAGAAAGGAGAGGAGGGGATGGCAAACAGATAAAAATGAAACGAAGGACAAAGTTAGCTTATTTACTACAAAGATAACATGACTATTGAAAATAAACATGACCATCCTAAATGGCACTTGACTAGAGTACAGAGACTTTCCAGAGTTTCTGCATCTGTTTTCTTACGATGAATTCACAGCTTATCTTGTCACAATTAGGTACTTCATACAGCTCTGATGCCTCTGCCAACACAATTTACCCAGAACTCTTAATTAGCCTCTCACACAAAAAAAATAACATGTAATTTGTCTGGTAATTATATGTTTCTGTAACTCCTAAAAGCAACTCATTACAGGAATGTCATGCACTTAGAACAGATTACCTTAATTCTATTTTCTGTTTATTCAATTATAACTGTCATTCCTAATTGTATTGTAAATTGTGTTGAGCTGGACAGTGGCTATAAAATCCCTGCTCTTTCCTCTTTCATAGTGGTTCTACATATGCAGTGCGTTTCCACTAGACACAAAATCAATGTAGTGAAAACAAAGCAGTCCTATTGTTAATTCTAGTCATGTGGAGAGGCAAGCTGGTCAGCACAAACAGACAAAACTTTGTATCATCAAAATTATAGACAGAAATCTTGAATCCAAAGTTAGGACGTTTAAAAAAAAAAGAGACCCCACTATCAAGAAAAGGAAACAAAAGGAAAAGATAAGCAGCTTCCCACCCAGCAATCCCTTGAATGAAAGATGTTCATAGAAATATTTTGCTCTGATGTGCACAAAAGGCAGGCTGAAAACAGTTACGCACACTCAGCAGAGGCTGTTGAGCAAGACCAGCATTGGTGTTCTCAGTCATGCTGTAACAGGTAACTCGTGACAAGGAAACAGTCCAGCCTATCTTCATTAAAAGCCTAAAAGGAAATTACTTTCCCAAACCTGTGATGGAGATAGGAAGCCTAAAACACTGACTGAAGATTCATCTGGCAATGAACCACCTCCCCGGGAGAGCTGACTCAAAACCTAGATTAAGGGATACATAAATCTTAAAGTTGAAAGGTGTACGGTCTCAATCTGAAAATACCTACTTTGTTCAGGTGACTCAAAGATAGGTGTATGTGATCCTACTGGGAAATTACACTACTGTCAGACAATTCCACACACCAAACCACTATTAGTTGTAGGCTCCATCCTGAGGAGTAGGTAAATCAATGGACTTGAAGAAAAATATTAAAGACATGAAGATGACCACCTTTTATTCTCTCACCCTTCCTTTCCACCTTCAGCAAGAGAATCTGGGAGAAAGCAGGGAGAAAAACCTGCAAGTATACCGAAAAAAATAGACCTGGCTTTCTCAGACCTGATCATGCCTAAAAATAAGAAATGAAAGATGACTTCCGAAAGAAACGGAAGTAATTTTGGAGTTGCATGCAGAATATTAGTGTTTTAATCACGTCTCATCCACAGCCCTCCAATGTGCTTTTTAGTGTATTAGAGCCAAAAGGGACTGCACTTTTGCTTTGAATTTGCCCCTGTCCAAATACAGGCTAATCTTGCTAGGCATTCTCTGTTCTATAAACATACAATCAAATAGAGATGTTTCCCTGTTGCCCACACTCTAGAAGTTTAGGACCAGTTTATGACCTCGGGTGTGTTGCTGGACGTCCTAGGTCAGTTTTAGTTCAGTCTCTGTGGCTGTTGAGGAGATGAGGGGAACAGCAATGTGTTACACAAACTGTCTAGATAGATACACTTAGGAATGATATCTTTAATCTGTGTGTGATACTTAAAGAGTCCGTATTCAAATGAAACCTTAGGCATAAATTTTGGCAAGAAACTGTTGCATTTTCAAGAGGTTTAAATCAATCAGAAAGTCTGATCAGCCCACCTCCTCAGCCCACCCCAGTAGGCAGCAATGAACCCCTCGTGCCCAAGTCCCAAAGGCACAGACCTTTCTCCAAGGAATTTTGCTCTTCCTTAAATAAGAGACAACTTGTATTCGTGGGACCTCCTTCCTCCAAACACTCAGGCTTTTTGATCACTTAAGCTTCACATGTATGTAAAGTATAGGGGAAATTGCTGTTGGGAAAGGTGAGACAGAATTAACTGCTGGACACCAAATAACCTCCATCTGCAATTTGGAATATCATGTTTGCACGTCAGGAAACAAGCTAGTTTTCCTGTTGGTTGTTCAGCTTTTATACTACATTTCTTCCAGACACTTAAATTTAATTTCTCTTTCGAAATATTCCTGTTCTAACCAAGCTTATCTTCAGTTCTGGTTTCACACAGAGCCTGTGAGTCTCAACTTTTCCCTGACCCCATATATCAAGTCTCAGGATAGAGGAAGATACATGATCACCATGGGCCTTCTAGCACAGCTTCTCTGAGTGCGAATATTCAAAAAGAAATGCTTGCTAGCTGCTATACATTTACACAAGAGCACAAAACCTTTTCCTAGACACAGTGGGGAGACCCAAGCATGATCCACGAGCAGCGCTGCCTCTCAGGGGCCATGAGACCCCCCCCTAGGTCTCCATCTTGAGAAGACAGAGGGGCCCTTGGGGAGAGGGTGGACATGCAGCATAACTGGAGCTCTGCACTAAGAGAATTAAACTATTTCCATTTTTACAAACTATGCATCTAGCTTATGCACCTCAACTGCAAGCACAGGGATTTTCTCCTAAGGACATTAAGTATAAATCTAATATAAATAGCCAATGATGCTGCTACAGTTTTATTTATTTATTTTAGTGAAGCACAGAAGAAAATATCTCAAGGATTTAAACAATATGGTGACAGATGGTGTGGAGACAATCCAGGCTGGGCTCCCTCAGTAAAATCCACACAACTTCATAGCTTCAGGAAAGAGGGTAGGCAGAGGAGGAAGAGGGAGGGGGAGAGAGGGGGAGAAGAGAGTACATGCAAAGCTGGCCCAGATGACCACAGATTTCTAACAAATAAAAACAGTTGTAGACTGCAAAGTTTCTCTCTTCATCTATACAAAGCTCTTTATACCATCACTATGCAGATCTGCCCCAGCAGATCTTCCAAGCAAGTCTGAAAAAATTATAAAGAAATTCTTCAAATTAAATTGTTAGTTCAAATAAGTGACAAATAAAATACACTATTAAACTGCCTATTCAAAAATCTAAGCATCCTCTCAAAAATAATTAATAGATGAAACACGAAAAATGTGTTTCACATGATATCAAGGCCCTTCTTGCATAATTATTAGGATTAATATTTTCAGTTATGTTCTCTGAATCTATTCTGATTGCCAGAAATGTCTATTGTGCTTTATAGTACTCTACTATTATTTTGTAGCTTAAAGGAAATAATTTTGGATTTTATATTTGAGAATGTCCTTGGGAAAAGAATTCCAAAGATGCCACTAGGAATGTCTGCAAGCAGAAAACTACACTGAAGGCCTGGTGTCCTACTTTTACAGCTCAGGAGTCTGCTGTGTTACAATTACCTATAGGCAGGCAATAGTTTGGAGCGATTGCATGGACAGTCTACAACAGTGACTTACTAGCAGTTTTAAAATGTTGTTGCTCAAAACAAAGACACTTATGGATTTCTATTTTCAAGAACTGTAAGAACAGACAGTTTGAAGAGAAAGAAAACTACATTTGAGATTAAAATATATTGCTCTTACTGCAAATGATTGGATCCAAGGGAAACCAAACACCCCTCTCTCCTAAATAAGAACGGCTTATAGGACCCCCACCCTGCACCGTGGGCTCACCTTCAACTGTGTCAACACAAGCAAGCTAAAAAAACCAGGAACTTGCCCGCACCTCAGCTGCATCAAAAAATCAAGTAAACTCTAAACAATTTCTATTTCCTACAGTCTGCTTATTAGTTACGGAAATTCCCAATCTCTTCACAAATTACGTTCCTTCTCCTTAGGAAAATTAAAGCAAATATCCCACCCTTCAACTCCACAGAAGTGACAGTTCAAGTCTACTCTCATGGTATTCCAGAAAACCCTCCATGCTTTCCTTTGCTAAATTATGAGGGAAACTTTTGTGTGGACAAGAGAATGAGGAATAATAAAATCCCCTCTAGAAATAGCTAGGAAAATCCTTTAGAAAAGAGAGAGTGGGAGAGAGAGTGCGCAATAAAGCAAGGCTCACGTCATTAATATAATGCTCTTCCGAGTTCTGAGACACAGCTCAAAGCAGCGGACGCTGTTAAAGCTTTACTTTCTCAGAGCAATGACAGTACAAGAATAGTAATGTAAGCCAGCATCCTGTATCATAACCACCTCACGCTCCCAGAGCACTGGCTCCTGTTGAAGATATTGTAACCGCTCCATTCACCTCAGTAAGACAGATTTCAAGCATGTTTTTAACCATTTAATAACAGTGATTATATGCATGTGTGCATAAAAGGTACGACCACAGATTAGGAGCCTAGTTCTAAAAAATCCTTATGGATGTGCAACACAACTTTATTTTTAAAAAAACACATATAGATTGACTTTTATGGATATGGTCAATTAAACACAGATTTGCAAATAAAAATAAAAATGAGAATATCTGAAAGTTATGCTTCCCATAGCAGCATTAGTACAGCTAGAAGGAAAGAAAATCAAATTCAACTGCTTCTTTAAAAGAGGCAGAAGCTGGAAGTATTGCGTGCAATGGAATAGTGCAAGCTACTATATCTAGACCTGAAACACCAATTACATGAATACAGGTATTTCTGCACTAAAGCAATTATTAAACTATGGTTTAATCTTCCAGTCTTTTGCAGTACCAACCAAAGCCAAAGTTAATATCAATCTCAGGAGTATACTGCCATACACATGCTAATATCAGTTATCAGGAAGGGCAGGAATGAAAAGTTACAAAATTTAAATTTAAGATTTTCTGGAAAAAATACAGGAGCGCTTTTATGAGCCAACTAGATGAGCTGGACAGAATTCTACATGACGCATATCGAAGACATGCAAATTGATGAGCACATTCCATGAAGTATGAGCTCCAGAAAAGATTCTATAACAAACTCAACACACGCACCCCATTCATCACATTTATTTTTAGAGCATAAGAGTCGAAGCACACGGATGCATAGTGCAAATGTGAAGTGTAGCTTTTGAACTTTTTCTTTTTTTTTTTTACATGATCACTGCACTATGAGGACATATGGCAAAGAAGTTGTACATGTAGAAGAACCTTAAGAGCAGCGTAAAAAGCTGTATACGTATAAGGGAGTGTAAATTTTCATTACCAGAGCCAGGAGTCCGGGTGTGCTCTGATCATAGTTACCAGGCTGGGCTGAGAGTTCTGGTTTGCACAAGTACAGTATGGGGTTTGTATCTCAAGAATGAGAAAAAACAGAGCAATTCCAGCTATGAGCTAAAAATGACAGGTACTGCAAACATCTGCAAGTATTTCAGTAAAATATCTGAAAAATATCCATCAAAAGGACAAACAAGATTAAAAAGTAGTTTCCCTCACTATTTATTCACAGTTAGATGTCTTAACAAGTATCCCAGCAGCACTGCAGAAGGCAGGGGGATGAGCTGAACATGAGTCAGCAGTGCACCCTTCCGGTGATAAAGCCTAACCAGGCTGCACTGGCACAGCCAGCTGCTTGAGGGGAGGCATTATTCCCCTCTTTGGTCCTCCTGAGGCCACATCTGCACTCCTCTGTCCAGTTTTGGGTTCCTCCATACAAGATGTCAATATACCTGAGTGAGTCTAGAGGACTGCAGTGCAGCAGGTGCAAGAAAGGGCTGAGACAACTCTTTTCCCCAGAAAAGGGGTAGGAAAGGACAGGTATAATTGCAGCCTACAGTTACTCAGAGAGAGAGCTGGACTCAGAGACTCACAGCAAAAGAACAAGAGCCCCTGGGCATGGTACAGAGGGAAATTCTAATGAGAAATATCAAAAATATTTGCATGGTGAGAAAGGTTAAGTACTGGAACAGATTGTCCAGAGAGGTTGTGGTATCTACATCCATGGTGATATTCAAAACGTGACTGGATGATCTGATCTAAGTTTGATGTTAGCTCATCACTGAGCAAAGGTTGAGTTAGACAACCTCCAGTGATCCCTTCTAACTTCCATTGCTCTGTGATCCTATGTTTACTATTTTAGAGGAGGATGCGGGTAAAAAAGGAAAGCTGAAGGTGGTGGTAAATGCAAAAGGAATTTTATACTAAACAATTAAAAGTATTTCTTGCTAATATTATCAGCATAAAAAATAATGAAGAAGGATAATTTAACCATGCATAGTACTTATTTTTTGAAAAGCAAAAATTTATTTTGCATAACATTTCCAGAGCTGTTTCAAGAAGCTTTGTAATACCCCTTCTGGAAAATTAGCCTCACCTTTAACGCTGTTTGGCTACGCATTATAACTGTCAGTACTTCATGACGATAAAATGCTTCAGGTTATGCCTTTCAGAAAGATTTCTAATGAGAAGTTAGAAACACTTAATTTTGCAATATGCAAGTGTAGTATGGTTCAAGGACGCTAAGTATTCCTGGATGTATTTATAATACATAGGGGCTTTTTCCCCCACTCCTGAAGGAAACAAATCTTTTATTATTGTTGTAAAACTAACCATGATGTTCAGTTTTAGAAAATATCCCAAATACTACCATTGTAATGATAGCATGTGGTGAAACAAACATAACTAAGTTTAAAACCAAACGCTCAAGTCAGGAAACAGTTCCTAAGTAATGTTTGGTTTGAGATCCCTCAAATGTCAACAGAGAGATGATGAATAAACAACCAGTCTGTTTTCAGCATCCTCCAAGGGATGAGGGAGGCTGATGCACAGGAGGTTGGCACAGATGCCCCAGACAATTCTCATCTTGTTTCAGTAGACTATCCCACATCTGAATATGTTTTAAGTTTGTGGCAGAACTGGGGACCAAAGCCAAGGAGCAGTTCATTGGCAGGAGAATTCCTGCCAACAGCAGGTGATAAAGTCAGCTGGAGACAGAGCATGTGGCACTGTCCAAAGGGTATCTCTACAGCACAGTTGGGATCAGGTAGGTACCATAAATCCTTAAGCGTCACCTTGGTTTATTGATAGGGTTTTGACAGCAGATGTCAGGTGAAGGCAGATCGGCTAGGTTCCAGAAACATTGCAGTTTTGTTGGCTTCACATGCCTGTCAATTTTCATAGTCTATATCAAGCAACATATCTTCTCAGCTGGTGCAGGCAAACTTTAACCAAACTGAAGCTGAGTACAGTCAGCTGGGCCAATGGAGGAGGCAGTCTAAACTACGCACCGTTCACAGCAGATGTTCACACAGGGACTCGGTACTTCAAAAGCTGTATGTTCTGCATTAATCACTGCATAATCCAAATGTGGGCATCTCTCATATTGAGAAGCCTAGAAACTTTTTCTTTGTTAAAGACACTGCTCTTCATGTGAGATTCACATTGACATAGTATTTATGAGCCATAGAGAATATGGTAGGCTTATCTACTCTGAGTCATTCCAGTCTTTAGCAGTATAGAGCATTATAGATGACTGCTCATTTCTGTGCCTTCAGTTTACTTCATGTTTAGGACTGTTAAGGATGTAAAGCAGCATATAACAACCACCTGGCACAGAATTCACTGAACTATCATGCAGCCTTTGTGTCAGCTGTGCTTGGTAGACTACAAAGGAGCAGGTACTACACACACACTCATTCTGAAGTAAAAGTAATCTAAAACACAGTACCAACATAATGCCACAGAGGAAGAAAATATCTGTTAGAGCCACACAATAAGGACATAAATGAAATGCCCTTATTAGAGTGCCAGAGAACTACGTCCACAGGCAGGATCAGGACCAAACATCTTTTTTGCATGTCCAGCATGTCAATGTATGAGACAAAACAGAAGACTTTAAACACTGATCAACTTCACAGTTCAGCCAACACCCATGTGTTTCAACTGAAATCCTGACACTAACTTGGAAAACAGATTTTACATTTGCAGTCCTTCTCCCTCAGATTTCATCTCCTCTGCCTTTATGACAGCAATGTGAATTTCACCTTCAACTCCCAGGAATTAATTCCTAAATGAATGGTTAATTGAGTCTCATTACTGTGATGTTCCAAACCCAGTTGCAAGACATTGCACATTGGAAAAGCCAAGGTAAAAATTAAGGCAAGTCTAGTTACATGAACAATTCCTTCAGCCAATTCAAGCTACTGAAGACAGCTCTGTTAGATTGTCTTAATGCACAAAAGAACAATTTTGATTTCCCAAGTGGAAATCTTAGAAGCCAAGTTTCAGCACAAAAATGTTTTACTAGCAAACTGTGATAACCCCTAAAATCAAAGACGGTGATATAATAATGACAATGTTAACATGCAATGAAAATAGTATTAACTTACTGAGACAAGAAAAATACAATCTATTTCATTTTCTAGAGACTCCTACATAAAAGTGAAAAATAGATCTGTATCAGTAACATCCTGCATCTGCTAACCGAGCGTGAAGTTGATTCCGTAAGGATTTTTGCCAGTGTTTCATCACTCAGCACTGGCTGGAATCTTCAAATGTTCTTACACTGGCATAGAAAGTTGAGTGAAATACATATCGAATAAAATTCCTAAATACAGATAAAGCGAGCTTTATAAAGATGGGTAAATCTGTACAGTAATTTAAAAGCACATGAAATAACTGCCTCTGTAACTTGGTCACTACAGTTACATTTAAGACAGTAGCATTGACTGTAATGATCTTTCCAAAAAAATCAAGATGTCAAAGCCATCGTTATAGAATCTCTGCTATAATTCAGCACTTATTGTCCTCCCCTTGTATGACAGAAGTTTTAAAGGAAGGCCATTCAGAATAACAAGAGAGATAGATCTCTTATCCCAATGAAAAACGTCTTTCCCAGAGGTTAAAGTTTCAAAAATTCAAAGCTGATTCCTCAGTTGTAATTAATCATTGCATCTTTCCTGCTTCTTTTTACCACTCAAGTTATGAAATAACGTATCTGGACCACTTCATTTTTAGTTGGATTCAGAGAGCTCTTTACTATTCAAGTACTATTGAAAAGCCACTTGTAAGGAATAACAATATTTAATGAATAAGAAACCCTAAAGGGCGCAAATATCAGGAAATAAGTTGCAATTAGCATTGAAAAGCCTTGTGTGCTGGGAAACCAGTAAGTGACTTCCCACACTGAAACTCCCTCTTCAGCTACCCTCTTTTACACCACGGTGGGAGCTCCTCTCAGACTGTCGAGCCAAGCAGCAGTCCATGCCAGAGAGCTTAGTCCTGTGCGGTGCTAAGCACCTGTTTCAGAAACAGCAGTGATCACTTTACAGGATCAATGCTGTAAGGACAGCAAGGATTTTTAAAAAATTTTTACAATGTTAAGGAACATGAGCTGGGTACATGAGTCGCTTTTGTCATTCCACAGTCCCACAACAGATTATATAGAGATGTTTTCCAACAAAAAAATTTCTCATTATCTCCAGAGTTCAGACAACTCCATTGTGGATTTTCATGAACTACAGTCGGAAATTAGAAGTATCCGGTTAGCAAAATCTAATTTAATAAATATAATAAATACAAAAGGTGGTTCAAGTTTACTTAATTTATAGACTGTAGTGGATCACAGAAGTCCAACTTGATACAATTGTCCTGTTACTACTATTGTCCTCAAATACATTCAGGTCTATTGCTTGCTATTTCTTATAAGCACCACAGAATATCTGCTTATAATTTTACATCTTATCCCTACAATCATTTTATGGACCTACTATTTTGAGGTTGTTTTTACAGCCATATGACATATTTTCTAGCAAAGTTACCAAACTGACCAGCATTCAGTGGACCGGAGAGTAAAATTTCAATAGGACTGCTCTTACAATGGGCAGAAAGTTGAGTTTCAGGAATGAATCCCAAAATATTTCAGAATATTTGATGAGTGATCAACAAGGACACTGCTCTGTATATTTTTTCTTTTTTAAAGTACAGAGAGACAATTAGAAGCATCCTTTTAGAACTGCCTGTAGTGATTATTCATGATAGAGACCAACAGTGAAGTACATTAGACTAGCAAAAGCTTTTAATAAATTTTCCTACCTTATCTGCCATTATCATGGAGGCTCCGCCATGAATTCCAAGAATTGGAATAGAAGTCTGAGATGAAATAAAATCCAAAATCTGAGCTACTGCCTCCTGATCAGTATCATCTCCAAAAACCACTCCATGGATCTTGGTGCCTGACATCAAGTCGCAAACATGTGTTATGATGCTTTTAGGGTCAGTCTGGTTCACCAGAAGGGTCACTACATTGACATCAACAGTCAGGTCTGCTGACATTTCCCTGGTCCAGAGAGCTCTGATATCTCTCTCCGTGATATCCTTGGTCCTTCCCAGAATCACTGCAATGTTCAGGATGGGATAACTTTTCTCCGCTCCATGAACAAGATCCAGAGGCGCCAGAAGAGCTTGGAGTACCAGGAGAGCACAGCCAATTTTCCTCATCTTTGCCAGCTTTATCCCCTGCAAAAGTGATCACATTGTGTGAGAAAAACAGAGAGGAAAAAAATATATACTGTGTATCTCCAATGAAGGTTTTAAACAGAAAACTTCTGGACACAATGCAAACTTTAGCAGCCTTTTATAATGCATTCTTCACCTTAGTTTCAATTCAAGCCTCTTACATCCTCTCAAAAAGTTGGCTTGCCAATGACAGTGTTACAACTGGTCTCCCGCAAGCAAGGCAAAACATGTAGCATAAGTTCAGAGGAAAGACCTGCTAAAATTCTTCCTGGACAGCCAACAAAACTGAAATGACTGACATCATTAAAAAAAGACATTATCATCCTTGCCGTCCTAAAACAGGTAAAACACAGAAATCTATCTTCCTTTGTCCTGAATGTCTATTTAAAGTTTAGTCAGTCTAACAGGAAGAGGTGCTTTAGCTCAAAATGAGAGAAGCGAGCCAGAAGTCCGCTGAAAACCCCAGTCCATATATTCCATACATTTCACAGCATCCCAGAACCATGCTGTTTTATTTCTGAAGATCTCTCCTAGACAGCTGCTGCTCAAGCACAGTCTACTGTATTTCTGGAACAGATTCAGAAGCACAATATTCTATCTTAATTCTTCTCCCTCCTCTTACGCAGCATTCACTTGAGTATCTCAGAACTGCTGATCTCAGACACAAAGTTGTCACTGGTGCTGAAGGGGAGGGTGTTCCATAAATCAGCATCACTGCATTGGTTTACTTCATGTCTTCACTGAATCTCTGTAGGGGGCTGAATATAGACAGAGTAGGACGGGGAGAGAAATGAGCCATAGAAGTGATCTGAACTATCTGAAGGAGGGAGAAGAAGGAGAGCAGGTCTGACTCTGCAAGATCTCCCTCTGTTTCTGTGCCCCGAGGGATTTCCACCCCCATAACTGGCTCTCTGCTAGCTGCAAGAAGGGAGTCCCTGTGCCACATAAAGCCAAGCTTGTTGCAAAGCGCCACGCAGAAAACACTAGCAGGGCTGTCCAATTAGGAGTGGCATTTTTTAGATCTCCCGTCTCATCCTGCCAGCCCTACCTCCATCATCAATCAGAATCATCTGCTGCCAAAACAGACACCAAGACAAGGGCTTGCTGTATCATCACCTCCTTTCGGGCCAGACAAGGAGATGAGCACTTGAGAGACCATTTAATTGCAAATCAGTGCCACTGTGCTTCCTAAGTCATTGCACTGCGGGCCAGCTTCCCGCCGCTGCAGCACAAGAGGTAGCACGGAAAGGGGTAGAAATAAACAAACCTAAATGCCCGCAGACGCGAAGACGCTTCAGCTTCCTTCAGACCCCGAGAAATACTAATTATAATAGCAAACACCACCCGCAGAACCCCTCTTTGCCCGCCTCGGGCACAGTTCGCTGCCCGTAACCAGCCGCACCGCACCGGGAGCGCCCCCGGCTCCCGCGGCGGCGCGGCGCGATGGCGCCCCCTGGCGGCGGCGGGGCGCCGTCCCACGTACCCTGCGCCTCAGGAGACGGAGCGGCGGCGGGTGCCGGTGGTGCCGGTGCTGGTGGTGCCGGTGCTGGTGCAGGGCATGCCGCGGCCGCAGGCATGTCGCGCCCCTCGGTGCCCGGGCTCAGGGGCGGCCTCCGCGCCGCTGGCCGCACGCGTGATCCCCGCCGCAGCCTGCCGGCGACATCGCATCCCGGGAGGGCAGCTAGGCGGACAGGGAGACAGGCAAAGGGGGGCTGGACACGGGGAAGGGGACGGAACGGGGTAACGTGGGGGGAGAAGAGGAGACGATGAAAAGCCGTTAGTCAGGTTGAAGATTTGACAGCGGGAAAGAAAATAAACTAGAAATAATTTAATCTCATGTGGCATGTGAACCGAAATAAAGTGGCTAGACTCAAAAGTTTCCCTCCCCCCCCCCCCCGCTTCACTTCGAAATAAATTTAAGCTCTTTCCTAACAGCAGCACCCGTGAGCCCGCAGCCGTCCGGGAAACGTCCCTCATCCTATCCAGGTCAGGAAAATCCTGGGCTCCCAACTGCGCGTTTGCTTCCAAGAGAAACGCACGGGTTTGAGCTCTAAGGGAACAGACATCCAACCTGGAAAGAGCAGGTAGAAGCAAACTAATTCACATGATCAAGGCCAGGGGTTTTCTTGACAGGTTCAAAACAAGCATAATCTGGAAAACAGCTAAATCGGTGTGGGATAAAGCTCTTTTTGATGTTGTAACGGAACAGATTCATTCTCAATTTATCCTAAACAAACCCAGGGAGACACGCTCTAGCAGATCCTCCACGAAAATCTCGGGTTGCTTTGATTTTTCATTCACTATTTCCAGTAAATATACTCCTTCAAGCATCCCCAGTTAAATGTAGGACGCCGGCGCGCCAGGCAAAGGCGACCGGCGTTCCCTATAACTGGTCCTCGGTGCGGACTAGAAACTCCGAGCCAAGCACGGAAGCGCGGGGCCGGCAGCGCTGGCATCCCTGCGCCGCGCCAGGGCGCCCAGCCCCTTCCCAACTCCTGGGCGCGTATTAGCGCTGGCCAGAAAGGCAATACTTACTGCATTCTCCCTCCACATAGTTCCAGTTTAAAGATCCTCAAAGTCATTTCAGTAGATTCCTTTGCAAACAACGAAGTGGAAAATAGGTCCCTTAATGCCTGGATTTCATCCTGCAACTTGTTCCCACCGCAGTAAATACAAGCCCGGCACCTCTTTATCGCTTGAAATCCCGCATGATCAAGTTTTAGCACAGCCATTGCAACTGAGGTTTGCTCTTTACTTTTGTCAGGAGATATTTAAGCGTCTTCATCTTTTTATTTTCCTTTCTTTTTTTTTTCCTCCCCCTTTTTTTGGCCGTGTAAAGGGCAATTGCAATATTGCCGCAGCAGTTCCTCAGGACGGCAGCCTCGGAGCGCCCACGTTCCCCTCAGCTTCCTGGAAGCGGCGGGGACCGGCAGCGCCGGTTGCTGAAGGCGCGGCGGGATCCACCCGGCGGCGGCCGCGCGGGGGCCGCCTGCGCGCCGCTGCGGGGACTGGCAGCGCCGGCCCGCTCCGCTCCGTTCCACCGCCCCCGGCACCGCCGCCCTTTCAGGGGCTGAAGCTCACGGGCGCCTTGTCAAACCGAGACCAATCGCGGCTACTTTGAAGGCTCCCCCCGCCCCGTTCCGCTTCCACAAGCACCAGCGAATGAGTCAGAGGCAGACAATCGGGGGAGGGGGTGTCAGATCTGGGGGAGCAGCGAAAACACCAGGTTTGGGGCAGAAGAGTCGCAAACTTGAGCTCTCTTCCCACGTTAACAGCCCCAGCAAAAGGCTAGTAGCCCAGGAAAACCCTGAGTGTTCTCCTTTCCCTTGATACAGGGGCTGTCAACCAGAAATTCCTGCCACAGGCTCAGGGGAACAAATGTGGAGCAGCAGCTTCCACACTAAAAGCAGCCCTAAAAAGCTCCAGACCACAGCCAAATATCACAAAAATGCTCTGTAGAAGTTGGCTCCATCTGGGCATCCCCACTGCTCCATCCCCCCACAGCATTGTGCCCGTTTCTCCATCTCCCACTCATGTAGCACAGCCCTGGTGTCAGACCCACCTTGCTGTTGAGCAGCTCTTTCCTCCTTGCCCAGACCCCACGCCACCACTACCTTCCGCCACCACACACTACCACACCTCCTCCCTTGCTCTTCTGCTTTCCCTTTTCCACCATCCTGCTCCAGCTGCCACAACTTATTTGTTTTTGCACGAATGAATATACCGGCTAACTACCGCGTAGGTGATGTCCTCTTTTGTGCTCCATCCTTTACAACCATACACATTTCTATGCTGAATACTTCAGAGTACGGCCAATTCACACGTTTTGACAGACCCACTCAACGAGGCACCTGTGCCAGAGGAAACCTTTGAGTTCAAATAGGATAATGCCAAGCGTCCACTCACCAAAGTTTCCTTTTCACCACATTAAGCCACAGAATACTGAGAACTCGCTCCCAAAGACATTTAACAACGCATCAGCTTTACTGCTCTTGACAGTGTCTTCATAAAATTCCCCAATAGGTCTATGCCTTTTTTCCTCCTTTGAAAGACCTCATCTCCTAACTTATTTAGAGATTACTTCCTTAGACATTGCATTAGTCCTTCTAAGCAAAGCAATTAAGCAGCTACAACTGTGCCTTTTTTTTTTTTTTAAGTTTGATGTTTTAAGGCATCTTTGCATTTCACCCTTGATGCACATTTTTCTCCTGTAAATATTACAGTGATGTTTGTTGCGGTTACTGGAGATTAGGGTAGCATCTCCGTCCTTGTGTAAGGGTTATTTCACTGTGATCATTCAGTAGATTCAATGAAACAGCAGCAATCAAGATCCTCAAATGCAAGTGAAATTCACAATGGCAAAAAAATGTGGCTCTAACATTAGTATATGCTTAAAATATTAGAAGTGACACAGTGGTTTTGGAAAATACTTAGTATACAATACGCTGTGCACAGTGCATTGACTGAATTTAATGGTTTGAAAGACCAATACAAGAAATAGCCAAGTTTTCCAACTTCAACAGAGCTATAGGATTTTCATTAATGTAAATTTAGACACATTTAGCATTATTTTCAATCTTTTTCCTCAATTACTCTTATAAAAGCTTGTGAAATATCACATTAAAACTTAGTCCAAATAAATTTACAAATTAAAAGTTTGCCCAAAGACACTGAGACCCGTCTTGGCAGTACATATGCAGTCTTCCCAAAAACCTCAAAGTCAAGCAGATTACTGCCTACAGAGTTGAGTAAATGCTGCAAAATTAGACTGCTATTTTAATAGACATCCATAGTCCATTTCTAGGTATATTTGCACAATTTAATTTAAGATTTAAAAGAAGGGCTGCAAACATTTTAAGAAATCAACTTCACTCAGCAGAAACAAGAAAACAAAATTTGCATTTAAGTGTCTTTAACCTACCCTTGTAATTTGTGTGTAAAAAGGGAACACTTACTTTAGAAGCAGTGTAACAAACACTAACATCCCTGCACTTGGGAGATTCAGTTACAAATTTAGTATTTTCATGGAGAACATTTATTCTGAAAGGCAGATGGATTGATATGTAAGTGATTGCCTTCTCCACACAAACAGCTGTGCACTTATCTAAAAGAAGGTACAACATAACTTCAAGAAGTTTGGAATCGTGCACTTCTGAGGATACTTTCCAGCTGGGGTTTCCCTACCTCCCGCATGATACATAAACCCGTATTTAAAGGTCAGAAACTTTCTTCTTACTCAGTCCCTTCCAAAGCAACATTAAATTACAAAAAGGTTTCCCTTTCCTGAAAATTACCTGTTGCAGAGTACACTTGTCAACAGAAACAAGCAGCCAAATTATCAGGCAGAAGCAGTGTTTCCAAAGGAGGGGAGAGAGGCAGTGGGGTCTAATGGTCAGGCACAAGGCACATTTCTGTCTCTGTTGCTGACTCATTAGTGACACCGTGCCTGTTACTTTCTCTCCATTTGCTTTACTTTACCAGGTGTAAAATGCTTGCCTCAGACATGTTAGCTAAATTAAAAGCCAGATTTAACCCCGAGATCAATGGAAACAACTCCGTCATTTTCCTCTTGCTCTTAAAGAAAGCAGCGTTAAGGAAGGTAAGTACAGTCACCCTTCTTAAAAAGAATTTGTTCTCATGCAATGACACTAAAGTTAGCCAAGAAAAATCCTTCAACACACTAAATATCAAATTATTGCCACTGTATTTTCAATAGGAATAGTCTTTGTTACAAAAGTTTAAGCCATGATTCAAGAGATCTCTAAACCAAATTGCAGATCTACTGAGTAACCATTCCTACGTGCAAACACTATTACACAAGACTTCACGTTTTGTGAAACAAAATGGTAACAAGAGATTACAAGTAACTGGCTAGGTTAAGCGAGAGACGCTTACTTAGAATTAATTCCAATTTTAAAAATGTTTCTAGTTTCAGCAATAATCTCCTCTTACAGTTAGGGAATATTTCTGTAACCAGGAACAATACATTTACATGCATCTATCTTACCTGCCACAAATATCTGAATTCATGTACCCCAAGAAAACTCTCAAGCAGGAATCGAAAGCGATATTGATGCAAAGTCATTTTTCAGGACCACACAAGATCAAGTCTGAAATGAAACCACTTGAGTCAACAAAAGTTTAATTCATAGCAAACAAGGATACAGTAACATAAGCTCACTCTTGAGGGGCAGCAGAGTTACATACGTGCTAAATGAACCCAAAGTAAAAATGGGAAAGAACTCAATTGTTTTCGAACTTGCTAAAACATTTGGTCACAGATGGCCCTCTTATTGAAAACTGGCTTCGCTCCTCATTTGGCAGTGTCCTTTCTTGCACGATTTACCAAGTCATGCATGAAATGATGGCCTTAAGCTACTCTCCATTTTGCAAAGGACATGAGCTGGCTGTCACAGAAAAAAAAGGAGGCAACATCGCTGAATGGAGCTTGAGGCTGTTACAGCACTTCAGCTTCTCTGCAAACAACATCCAGCAGGGAAGGAACACCCCAGGGAAAGTTCAGCTCCAGAGTTCAGCCTTCCCACCTCACCTCCAATTATCAGAGTTATTCACCAGGATTCACCAGGATTGTGTCTTTGCCTCTTTTGTAATCAATTTTCCGCATCAAATTAATCTTTAGCTTTATTTCCAAACTCTGCTATGCAGTTCCCAAGATGAATTCTCTTTCTCTGGGAAATCACTGAATTAGTCAAATCTAACTCTGAGGGTGAAGCCAGAATTTCATGATGAACTCTGTACTTTTTAATTAAAGCTGCTCTATTAACAAAGAAATCTGTGTCACAACAATGCGGCCCTGTGAAGACTGTGTTAGTTACAATCCCATTACACATTCAACTGCCTGCACAAGGTCTGGGCTTCAGGGAATCAAATCAGGTGTAAATACCTAGTTTAAGACTGCTCCTCTTCTCTCCCTGCTCTCCCCACACAGAAATTGTGAAGTATCAGTGTATCTCTAATAAAACCTGCTAAGAACACCCAAGAAAACACCTGACTACTGCAGAGCCAGTACAGCTTGTTCATTAATACCTAGAACAGTAGAGGAGCAGTCAAAAACGACCATTATTTATTTAGGGCCAAAACATGATCTCCCACTCCTCTCTGAATTCAGTAAAAGTGACAACCCTTTATGAATCAGAATTTTTAAAAATGCTATTTTAAGTCTTCTTTTCACTCCCCCCCGAACTATATAAATCTGTCTCTTCTGTATCTATTTCTGGACAGCAAAATGGGCCTCCTAGCCAAGTAGGACCAGCTTGTATTAGTCTATCTAAAGGATGCTCAGATTCTTGAAGTGTGTAACGACAGGATTAGTTTTGTTCCTGCCTCACATGGAACATTCTCTGTGTCTCCACATTTGCGATGGTCTTTGTGATGAACACTGATTTTATGTACCTAAAAAAGCCCCTATGTATATAACGGATGTATATTTTCAAAAGTTTTACCAAAAATTTGTTTTAAATCAGAGATTACTGTCATTCTGATCTTTGAGGAAAATACATGGTTCTAAAGCCTAGTCCCTTGAATAAGTATAAGGTATTCAAGGAGCTAGGCAGACTTGTTAGTTTTGAAAATATTAATCAGAAAAATATCTTACGAGTCTTGAAGATAGGTGAGCTACTAGTCTTACCAATACTAGTATTGCTTGTAAAACAAACTCTCATGGAATATTCTGAACTTATTTCACTCAAAATTTGATTCAACACAAAGAAAATTACTACTTATGACTGGTAAGAGACAGCAGCGACCTCTCACACATTGTTCACTGGTGATAACTTGTTGCTAAAAGAAAGCTGTACTGAGTGGGAAGCACCAAGATGCCTACACTGCATCTGCTTCTCAGTGCTTCACTAAGCAAATTTTTGCTTAGGGAGTTGAGACTTTTCTAAATCCAGAAAATCAAGTTTAGTAAAGGTCGATGGAAGCTTCCTATCAACACAAAGTTACCTCAGCTCTAGCTGGAAGATATTTTTAAGATGAGTAGTATTTTGCTCCTTGCATCCAACCCATTTCTCAATTGTAGGCACTAGCTCTATTAAAACTAGGTGCTAAAGGCTTATGAGACATCTGAGCCAGTAGGAATAGATCCAAGATAGAAAAATCCCCATCGGATTTAAATTACAGTTCCACATAATGAGTCAGAGCCTTCTGTTACCTATTTCTGCATACATGCTATGTGGCTTTCGTTCACATACAGGAATTCTATTGAGCCACCTGAATATCAGTTTTCTTTAAAAAGCAATTGTCCTGGTGCCTCCAGGTTTTGCATTTAGTTTGCTCTCGGTCCAGTCTAAGTAACCCTATTACTTGCTTCCTATAGAAACAAAGCCTCTTGCTTTCCCCTGACCAAGGAGAATTCTGGGCTGCTGTGCTCTCTACACCAACTGTGATTACCAGTAGATCTAATTAGTTTCATTCTACTGCATTTGCAAACCTTGCATAGCTTAATCTCATTGGTGGGAACAACGAAAAAGACAAAGGAACTTTAAATAAAATAACATATTAAAACACATTTGTCTCCTACCTAAAATGCAGGCTTAACTTACCCAGATGACCACATTTTTCTAGGAATTGATATCCAAATCAATTATTCCTACAGTTCTGGAACCCGCTCCCAAAAAAGCAAATACTATTTCACCTGCCTTTAAACTTTTGTCTGACTGACAGTAGCTCTTAAGCCTGAAAGAGCTGGCTTCTGCTTCTTATGGCAGGGAAGGTCAAGTTGGATGGAAGGATTCAAGGAATTTTTTCAGGTTGCTAGAAACACAGGAATTGTCTGCTCTCTTGCCTACCTTCAAGGTAACTCATACGGAATCATCCCTTAGGAGGAGAAACAGCTTTTGCTTGTGGTGGTTTCTGTACTGTCAAAAGTTACAGGTTTAAATAGACCTTTTCCCAGAAAAGTTACTGTTGAGAACCCTATTCTTTCCTCCTCTCCCACGCTAAGGGGACAGAAAAATAATTCATTCCTGTATGAATTCCACAAAGAGAGCTCAAGGACTGTATAGACTCATTTCTAGCTTTTATACATCATTACTTCTAAACCTCAAAGGTCACACTATAGCTTTAAACACTTGACTGGAGATGGGAAGCTCCTAGTTCTCCAGGTGTCACACAATACAGTTCTATGTTGCTTTGAAAAGGAAGTCGAGTTCAGAGGTTGAGATTTATGTGAATCCTATACTCGGGAGCCTCAGTTACACCAGGGAGAATACTGCTGACTGCAGACTTTGCTTGCAGCATTGCTATGATCTGATCTTTCCAAGCTGGTTCAGTGTTCAAGACGTAGTTCTGTTCACATTCAATGATGTGAATCACTTGCACAAAGATTTGTGTTGTTTTGTTGTTTTCATATTTGAACATAGACACCCAAATGCATTTTATATTTAAAATATACATGGGTGCATGATTTCTGCTAAACTTTACTATGATAACCATTAAGAAATACAGAAACTGAAAGCAAAACAAAAAGTAACTTTTTCCAAATAAGGAGTCTTCCATGATTCACTGGAATGACTTCATGATCGTGACCTCATTATAGCAACTTAAATGGATATGAACGGAATCTTTGCTTACATTACTGACATTCTTTAAATTGAGCTCAACTACTCTGAAATACCATCTGCTAAACAATAGCACTAACATATCAACAAGTATTAAACCTCTTTTTAAACTCATAAGATCAACTCAAGTATATGCTCAAGTATATATTTTAAACTTTAAATATCCTCAGTTTTGTTTTACCTGACAATCACATTCAATCACATTAAAATACATGCAGGGTTAGGGGTTTTTTTTAGGTGACAACTACATATGTGGAATCATCTAAACAAACCTAAACATCTGAAGGTATTCACCAATCTATTGAAAAAAAAATGGTCCCAGACCTGCTTTCTGGAATTAATATACAATCACTTAATTTTTATAAGCCAATTAACTGGAATCTTGCTTGGCAGACAGTTGTATGCTATCTACTTTCACACAACTATTTCTGTTCCCACCAGTCCTTTCTGTAACACAGATCCCAAAATAACTGCGATAGATGTAGGAACAAGAATACTTTTCTAGTTTAAGCTTGCCAGATCTTATCTTTCATCTGCAAAAATCAGACAGATTTCTTGCTTTCTTGATTTTAGCCAGGAAGATAAAATGATGGAAGATGATAACCAAAAGGTAAGACTTCCTTCTTAGACCTTCTTGCTAAGTGGGGAACAATGAGCTCTTCCAAGGTACAGACGCTGGGCAAGGGTTCATGAGCTACCCATCCATAATTACCTTCTGTTGTGTTTATCTTTACATACTTGATTATACTCCCATATCAAAACCCACAGAATATGTGAGTATTTGCAGGAGAAACAGTATGTACTTCCACAGTATCCCAAGTTAAAGATACTTAACATAAAACAGCTATATTATTTAAGAAATTTCAAAAGACATTGCGTTTATATTCACTCCTATGCAACTGTTAAAGTAATAACTGCTTGACCTCACTGATCTCTGTTGTCCTAGTCCATCACAGATTTATTTCATGGTTCCGAGTTCTCCTTGATCCAAGTCTGAAAAACTTTAAACATCGTATTTTTTACCAATTCAGTTTTCATCTTTGCTGGTTATCAACATTCATCCTTGAATGCAGGTGTAAGAGCTGTTCATCCTAGATAAACACTTCAAGGTTCAACAACAAAATGAAAAATAGACTCCGTGCCTAGTCTTTGCAGATTTTCCAGCCCTCATTTTTACCCCAGGTGAACTAAACGATCTTTTTAATAACACAAGTTCCTAGACTAGTCATTTACCCCAGGAGTAGATTGCAAAGGGGGAAATTTTTCCTCAATGACCATTTGGGGGCTGGGACATCTTAATGCTCTGAAGTAGGAGTTGGCTCAGTTTTTAAATAGCACACATGGAGTGGGGTTTAAGCAATTAATTTTAACCGTTATTATGAAAACGTGTTCATACCATTTACAAGTGGTTTTTTGGTGTCTTTTACCTTCTTCAAACCTTCATCAGCTCCACTAGCCATAAGCATGTATACATGCATAAAGACAGATTTATAGATGTTCATCTTCGCTCATCTAGAACATTTTTTTCACTTACTAGAGTTCCTTTGCCCTTGCTAACATTATGGCATTTGAAACATGCTCACAGTTGACATAATTTCCTGAGGTTGACAATCCTGAGAGCTTTGATGTTTGGCATAGCCAGTTCCTCTAGATTTAGAGTCATTAAAACACCACCACCATCAATTACACAGGCACTCAGAAAGTTAAAGATAGTACTTAAAAGAGCACTGTTATTGAAGAGAGTACCGGATGATGGAGAGACAGACTTTCCAAAACAAAAGCTTTTAGTATCAGTGAAAAAAAACAAGTTCAAAGGTAACAGGGAGAAGACTGTTTCAATACGCTTTCTAATGTAAATCAAGCATCCTGGTTTTTACCTACTACCATTCCAACTTTCACCCTTCCCTCCATCACCAGCTGCCTCACTCAATTTCAATTTATTTAGATTATGCCAAACAAATATGTCACAAACCTTCTCACTAATATCTTGCTCTATAACTTCAGATCACTGTCACTTCTTGCCACAATAAAATTGTGCCTCAAGCCTGCACTATCTTTCCAGTTTCTTGTTCTTCAGAGGACTATTAGCTCTTAGATCTTCACTACTCTACAAACTGGACACTGTCATTTGTGTATCTGCAGAAGGATTACCAAATTTAGCTTCAACTTAAAAAAAATTACAACCTTCCATTCATTCCTCCACACAACTTATTAGAAAGTACGCTAGTTAAGAGAAGCAATGAAAGCCTGAAGACCACCTGACTATCTTTGCACAATAAGTCACCTTCCAGGGAAAGGTAAGAGACAGGTTTGCCTTCTATTACATCTCCTTTTTAAAGTCTGGTGTCAGTTTGAAAATCACAAAACAGAGCAATGTATATGACAATACAGAACACCAATAATTACTGTACAATTGAGTAAGAAAGTAGCCAAGAACAGTCCCCTCCCCCGCCCCTTTGAAAAGAATGTACAATTTTGACCCAAAAGAGATGTCCTCCAAGAATCTCAGTTGGGCATATTCTGAAGGAAAAAAACCAACCTCAACACTCAGCTATCCTCTTAACGACAGAAACTTTTGGTTCCTTAAGAAATCACCTAAACAATCTATACACAAAACTGCTACACATTTACTATTTTAAAATACATCTTTTTGTGCACACTGTATAATGTATATATTGTAAATATATCACATCAGACAAGATTGCTGAATAACTTTGGCAATTTTTCTTTTCTCCAACCAATCATAATAGGTCCATAATAGCATCCTTCCTGTCCCTTATTTTGCCCTCCAGGACTCCCCAGGTCCTTGTGTTCACAGCTGCCTAGCTGGGTCCCCTCATACCCAACTGTCCTCCTGCTCCCACCAGAACCCACTGTCCCCTTCTCCTCCTCCCCCACATCCCCTTGTTTAGCTCTGTCCCTGCAGGAAGGACCTGGATGCGGTAGCCACAGAAAGACTTGAGACAGCCCCAACCCTCCAGGATCAACGGCTGCGAGTAAGGGGACAGGTTGCCCAAAGGGGCCTTGGACACCTGGGACCACCCGAAACACCCTGGGACTGCCCTGGCATACTTGAGATCCAAGGGGAAAACCCTAGGAGTCCTAGGGCACCCTGTGGGCTCAACCACCAGGGCACTCTGGAGACTAATTTTGTAGTGACTTGTAGCGTGTGGTTTTGTATATGTGTGTACATGTGTGTATATATACATATAAGTTTTCCACTAACAGTAGTTTTACAGTAATTTGTAAGAAACAAAATTCTTAGAAACCCAGACCTCTGTGTCCTTGTGTGTTGTGGAATCCTGAGAACCCCCTGGTCACAATCTTTACCCACCCAGAGATTGGGTCACCCTCACAGGCTGTGACTGCGACCGCTACACGCAGAAACAGGCTGTAAAATCTGCATTATGATGGAGGAGGGGTGGTTGTGTACAAGGGGGCTAGAACAAGGATTTGCATGAAGCCTTGCTCAAGGGTTCACACAAGGGTTTGTATTGTGCTGAGAGGATGTTGGGGGGCAAGGGAGCAGTAGACAGGTGTTGGGGCTGGTGCATGAGTGGGCTCATATGAGGATTTAAATCATAGAATCACAGAATCATAGAATGCATTGGGTTGGAAGGGACCAACCCCCCTGCAGTAAGCACAGGGACATCTTTAACTAGATCAGGTTGCTTAGAGCCTCATCAAGCCTGGCCTTGAATGTCTCCAGGGATGGGGCCTCCACCACCTCCCTGAGCAACCTGTTCCAGTGTCCCACCACCCTCATTGTAAAGAACTTCTTCCTAATGTCTAATCTAAACCTGCCCTGCTCTAGTTTAAAAACATTGCCCCTCGTCCTATCACTACATGCCCTTGCAAACAGTCCCTCTC
Organism: Larus michahellis; assembly: GCF_964199755.1. NCBI lineage: Eukaryota > Metazoa > Chordata > Aves > Charadriiformes > Laridae > Larus > Larus michahellis. The sequence goes on along the minus strand of NC_133903.1, from coordinate 12,888,217 downwards.
CCATCTTTCTTGTAGGCCGCCTTCAGGTACTGGAAGGTCGCTATAAGGTCTCCCCGGAGCCTTCTCTTCTCCAGGCTGAACAACCCCAACTCTCTCAGCCTGCCTTCATAAGATAGGTGCTCCAGCCCTTTGGTCATCTTCATGGCCTCCTCTAGACCCGCTCCAACAGGTCTATGTCCTTCTTCTGTTGAGGGTCCCAGAGCTGGACACAGTACTCCAGGTGGGGTCTCACCAGAGCAGAGTAGAAGGGGAGAATCATCTCTCTCGATCTGCTACCCACAGTTCTTTTGATGCAGTCCAGGATGCAGTTGGCCTTCTGGGCTGCAAGTGCACATTGTTGGCTCATGTCCAGCTTTTCATCCACGAGTACTCCCCAAGTTCTTTTCCACAGGGCTGCTCTCTATCACATCATCTCCCAGCCTGTATTGATAACGAGGATTGTCCCAACCCAAGTGTAGGACCTTGCACTTGGCCTTGTTGAACTTCATAAGGTTTGCTCTCTAGCTCATCCAGGTCCCTCTGGCCTGTCAACTGCACCACTCAGCTTGGTGTCATTGGCAAACTTGCTGAGGGTGCACTTGATCCCACTGTCTAAATCATTGATGAAGACGTTGAACAGCACCGGTCCCAGTACAGATCCATGAGGGACACCACTTGTCACCCCTCTCCATCTGGACATCAAGCCATTGACGACCACCCTCCGGATGCGACCATCCAGCCAGTTGCTTATCCACCAAAAAGTCCACCCATCAAATTCATATCTCTCCAACTTAGGGAGAAGCATGTTGTGGGGGACTGTGTCAAAGGCCTTGCAGAAGTCCAGGTAGATGATATCCATAGCTCTTCCATGTCCTAGAACTCATTTATACATGTAAATGTCCTTGACGCATGCACAACCCTGTCCATTGGTGGTCTTCCAGGGTCCTCTGGTGGTCATTGATAGTCTTCCTCACCGTGTCTGCTGGTTGAACTCGATCTTCGCGCTTACTCAGTTCATCTTTTGGCTTAGTTTGCAACTCGAGGGGCCTTCCACCCTAGCATTTTGTGCTGTTCAAGGCTACTGTATCACCAGCTACTGTATCAGGAGAGGTTGGATCCCCCCGCGCCCTCTCTGAGGTACCCCTTGGCTGGCACCGGGGAGTGTGCCAGGTCCACCTGACTCCAGCAGCCAGTCACACACAGGAGGTACAGGCAGGGCAACAGGTTTCTTGTCCTGCTGCAGGCCGCACTGGCAGGTACAGGGCTGCTGGACTGGGACCCGCAGGAGTCCCAGTCTCATTCCTAGCTGCACCTTCTATTCCGTCTTTTCCTCTTTTATCCTGATGCTATACTTTCCGATCTTTTGTCTGACAGGTTTTCCCTTTATAGTCTCATCAGTTTCACCCCAGGCCAACTAGTTTTCTCCTTTCATGGTCTGCAACCTCCAACATCTTCTCTCTTTTTAAAGCTGTGAGTTGCACCTTGAGCCAGCATTGATGAAGACAAAAATGAACGAGAGCTTTGTTAAGCAGTGAGATTGCAGACACCATAAAAAAAAGTCTATCCTCTCCACTGCATACCTTAGAAATCTCAAGAAATCTCTAAAGGCACAAGTAAGGAGCATCTTAGAAACTTTTCAAAGGGCAGATGGGGGCCTGGTGGCACCCCGAGAGGACCTATGGGCCAATCGTGGGTGGGCTCCCTGCCCAGTGGCATGTGGCAGGTCACAGTGGGGCACATTACTGTCAAATACACTGGAAATAAACATGATTTTGACCACACACGTTTGTCCTTATGGATATGAATATTGGTATACATTTACCAACTTCCGCTCAGTACTCATAACGTGTTTCTGGGCCGACTGCGATTTCCATTCCAGTTTGGCTTTCCAAGTTAAAAATCAAAATTCAACAACCGTTTTTGCCAATTCGGCCTCCTACTAAACTGTCTCCTCACATATACTACACAGGCTCTTACATAATTAAAAATACTGGACAGCAGCGAGTTCTCTATCACCCCAGTTGGTCTCTAAAAAGAGTGGGTCGAGTGCTGCACGTTAATGCATCAGCGATCGATTAACCCAGACTGTTCTACCTTTTGGGGAGTTGCTCACACTGGCTGGCTAGCATGGTTACATGGACAATCTTTTAACAATAAGCAATCCCAATGCACACGACGGGACACCATCAGCTTATTGGGGAAAGGATCAGGAGTACTAAATAGCATAGACACTGAAGTCCTAATGAACAAAATAACTGCCACTGCCAATGGTCTAACCAAGTTGGAATGCCCACTGAAGTCATCTTTATCAGCCTTGGAAGCAAGTCAATGAATTGTAACAGACATTTTACCTCATTGGGAAGGAATTGTAAAAGCCCGCATAGCAACCCAAGGTAATACCTCTCTTGCCTTGTGTTCTATGCAAGAACAATGGTGGATACAGTCTATAGTAGCAGCCATTATTAGAGAAGGAGAAGTAGGAACCCTACCCGCCGATATTCGTAAATTAATTTGGGACAATGCTTCAGAATTTAAAAGGAGTTTCAATCATGGTGTCAATTAATCAACTCCACTTATCCTGTAGAAAGTGGTAAGATTGTTGCCTTCATCCTCACAATACACAATGCTTCAGTGTACACTATATACTCAATCTTTGCATTGGGAGTGAATCGCAATGGAACCATAATCTATCCCTTAGAGCACAGAGTGTGGGCCCATCAAAAAGAGGAAAACTGGCAGGCAATTGATGCAAATGCATGCATTGTGCAAGACCAACAAGGCTTCATTTGTGAACGTAACACTCTTCAAGCTCAAGACATCTGTCTAGACACAGAACAAGACATCTGCCACTTTGAAATCCACCCAAATGAAGTTCCTGAAACCATAGTCATATACAGTGGAAAAGGATGTGTCTGCATGTGAACATTGTGTGAATCTTTATTGATAGATGATAACCAATCAGCTTACGTTATATGTATACAACTTTTCCATTATTGTTCGTTGTGATGGGTATAAGTGATAGCAGGGTCTTGCAGCCTGCCTCAGCGATGGTGGGGGATAGTGAATTGTGTGGCAGCATAGACACAAGGAGTAGTGATAATATGGTAGCTACAGTAGTGTCCGAGAATGACCAGGTGCAAATCAGGGCCTGTCCCCCCAAGAAAGTGGCAGGACAATTAACCCAACTGAAGTGCATCTACACTAATGCACGCAGCATGGGGAATAAGCAGGACGAGCTGGAGGCCATCGTGCAGCAGGGAAACTATGATGTAGTCGCCATCACAGAAATGTGGTGGGATGACTCACATAGCTATAGTGCTGCCATGGATGCCTATAGGCTCTTCAGGAAGGATAGGCAAGCAAGGAGAGGCGGGGGTGTGGCCCTGTATGTTAAGGAGTGTTACGAATGCTTTGAACTTAATGATAGTGATAATGGGGTTGAGTGTTTATGGGTAAGAATCAGGGGCAGGGCTAACAAGGCGGATATCATAGTAGGAGTCTGTTATAGACCGCCCAATCAGGATGAGGAGGCAGATGAAATATTCTATAAACGGCTGGGAGAAGTCTCAAGATCGCGAGCTCTTGTCCTCGTGGGGGACTTCAATTTGCCGGACATCTGCTGGGAATACAATACAGCAGGGAGGGAACAGTCTAGAAGGTTCCTGGAATGTGCTGGGGATAACTTCCTGACACAGCTAGTGAGAGAGCCAACTAGGGAAGGTGCCCTGCTGGATCTGTTGTTTGTAAATAGGGAAGGTCTTGTGGGGGATGTGAAGGTTGGAGGCTGTCTTGGGAACAGTGACCATGAAATGATAAGAGTTTTCGATTCTGCGAGAAGCAAGGAGAGGGGTCAGCAGAACTGCTACCTTGGACTTCCGGAGGGCGGACTTTGGGCTTTTCAGGAGCCTGGTTGACAAAGTCCCCTGGGAGGCAGTCCTCCAGGGCAAAGGAGCCCAGGAAGCCTGGATGATTTTCAAGAAGGAAGTCTTAAAGGCGCAGGAGCAGGCTGTCCCCATGTGCCAGAAGACAAGCCGTCGGGGAAAAAGGCCGGCCTGGCTAAACAGGGAGCTAGTGTTACAACTTAGGGAAAAAAAGAGGATCTATGGCCTCTGGAAGGAAGGGCAGGCCACTCAAGACGACTACAAAGAGGTAGATAAGCTATGTAGGAAAAAATCAGGAGGGCTAAAGCCCAGCTGGAGCTAAACCTGGCTTCTGTTGTCAAGGACAACAAAAAAAGCTTCTATAAATATATTAGCAATAGGAAGAGGACTAAGGATTATCTCTGTCCTCTAGTAGATGGGGCCGGCAACATAGTGACCAAGGATGAGGAAAAGGCTGAGGTACTTAATGAAGTCTTTGCCTCAGTCTTCAGCAGTAGGACCAGTTGTTCCCTGAGCACCCAGACCCCTGAACTAGAAGACAGGGATGGGGAGCAGAATGAAGCCCCTCTAATCCAAAGGGAAATGATGAGGGACCTGCTTCAGCACCTGGAGGTGCACAAATCTATGGGGCCGGATGGGATCCACCCAAGGGTATTGAAAGAGCTGGCGGAGGTGCTCGCCAGGCCACTTGGTATCATTTATGAGCAGTCCTGGACAACCGGGGAGGTCCCAGCTGACTGGAGGTTAGCAAATGTGACACCCATCCACAAGAAGGGCCGGAAGGAGGATCCGGGGAACTACAGGCCAGTCAGTCTGACCTCGGTGCCTGGGAAGGTCATGGAACAGATCCTCCTCAGTGCCATTACACGGCACATGCAGGAGAACAGGGTGATCAGGCCCAGTCAGCATGGGTTTGTGAAGGGCAGGTCATGCCTATCAAACCTAATATCCTTCTATGATAAGGTGACCCACTTAGTGGATGAGGGAAAAGCTGTGGATGTTATCTACTTGGATTTTTGCAAAGCTTTTGACACTGTTTCCCACAGCATTCTCCTGGAGAAACTGGCTGCCCATGGCCTGGACAGGTGTACTCTTCGCTGGGTAAAAAACTGGCTGGATGGCCGTGCCCAGAGAGTGGTGGTAAATGGACTTAAATCCAGTTGGTGTCCAGTCACAAGTGGTGTCCCCCAGGGTTCGGTGCTGGGGCCGGTTCTCTTTAATATCTTTATCAATGATCTGGATGAAGGGATTGAATGCACCCTCAGTAAGTTCGCAGATGACACTAAGCTGGGCGGGCGTGTTGATCTGCTTGAGGGTAGGTTGGCTCTGCAGAGGGATCTGGACAGGCTGGACCGATGGGCTGAGGCCAATGGTATGAGGTTCAACAAGGCCAAGTGCCGGGTCCTGCACTTGGGACACAACAACCCCATGCAGCGCTACAGGATTGGGGCAGAATGGCTTGAAAGCAGCTCGACAGAAAAGGACTTGGGAGTGTTGGTTGACAGCCGGCTGAATATGAGCCAGCAGTGTGCCCAGGTGGCCAAGAAGGCCAACAGCATCCTAGCCTGTATCAGGAACAGTGTGGTGAGCCGGACTAGGGAAGTGATCATCCCCCTGTACTCGGCACTGGTGAGGCCCCACCTCGAGTACTGCGTTCAGTTTTGGGCCCCTCGCTACAAGAGGGACATTGAGGTGTTGGAGCGTGTCCAGAGAAGGGCTACAAAGCTGGTGAGGGGCCTGGAGGACAAACCTTATGATGAGCGACTGAGGGAGCTGGGGTTGTTTAGCCTGGAGAAGAGGAGGCTGAAGGGAGACCTTATCACCCTCTACAACTACCTGAAAGGAGGTTGTAGAGAGATGGGGGCTGACCTCTTCTCCCTGGTGACAAGTGATAGGACGAGGGGAAACGGGTTCAAGTTACGTCAGGGGAGGTTTAGATTAGATATTAGGAGACACTTTTTCACTGAAAGGGTTATTAAACATTGGAATAGACTGCCCAGGGAGGTGGTGGATTCACCATCCCTGGAGGTGTTTAAAAAAATGGTAGATGGGGCACTGAGGGACATGGTTTAGAAGTGGCTCTTGTCAGGGTAGGCTAAAGGTTGGACTCGATGATCTTAAAGGTCCCTTCCAACCTCAACAATTCTATGATTCTATGATTCTATGATTTTAATTCTCTGTACCAATAACTACTCACGATGATTTGTCTTTTGATTACATGCTTTATCGCGAGCTACAACCCACACCTACAGGAATTAATCTAACTATAATCAAACAACTCCTTCACCACCCTGATTTAATCAGCCTCCTACAACAAGCACGAGAATCCAGACAAAAGGCTCTTATCACAGTCCACTGAGATATTGAAGAAATACAGAGTCTCAAAAAGAGTCAAAAGAGGTGGAGAACACAGTCTTCCACTGCTCACTTGTTGCTGGGCAAAGCTGCACTGAGCTTTTGTGCAGACACACATGGCCTGTGTGTTTTTTAAAAAGAAAACACAGAGTAGTGCTCAAATGAAGGATGGAGTTTCTCAAAGACCACGGACAGTCACATTGAGAGGTGGTGGCAGTCTCCATTGCAGGTGTCCATCCAACAGCACCTTGTGCTGGAGCAGATGCACTTGCTGCGCTGGCTCTCCAGCGCATTCTGTGCATGGGGATGGCCCCGCTCTCCCCGCCCACAGCCCCACAACATCAGCCATGCTGCACGGCACCAGGCGCCTGGAGCACGCACCAAGAAGCCACACTGTGGTTGGCGGTGATGCTTGCCACCCTGGAGTGACAGTGCCAAGGACTGGCCAACGTCCTTCCTCCCCACCCCAGTGCGAGAGACATGAGGGCCTCTCTGATTGGCCACTGCTTTCCCCACCTTGCAGCAAGGCGTCTTCCTATTGGTCACTCGTGGCTCCAGCCTGGGGAGTGGCAGCCATGGTAATCCCAGCAGGACCAGGGAAGGTGAGGGAGCCATGGCACCTGTGCAGGAGCATCACCCTGGTAGCCAAGGGGGGCCACAGTGCTGTCCTGGACCATGTGGTCTCTAGCAATTCTTGAGTGACAGTAAGATTCTAGGCACCTAGACTGCTGAGAGAGAAGAGCATACGGAGGAATGAACCTCATTTTCTAGGGATAAATGGATAGTATTTTCTCATTCAGACTGTTTTGCAAATATGTTCATTTCATTTCATGAAGAATAAACACACGCTTGATCTGACAAATCAGCACAGATCCAGAATCTTTGATTTTATATATAGATCCATAAAAGACACTAGCTTATGATAGGAGGGAGCATTAAGTCAAAAATTCCAACTGAACTTATAAACATTATAGTATGAAGCACTCAATTTCTAAAAGAAAGACTAAAAATGTAATCAATAATTTCTTCTCTAAAGGGTGAGTGATAAATCCTCTATAAACCCAGTAGGTATTTTACTGAGGAACTGCATCAAGGGGATTGCGGCAGAAAGAAATTGTTTCCCTTATATTTCTTATATTCAAATTATTTTTGTTGTGTTCCTGTAGAAAAGGACTATGGGCCATAACAACATGATTTACCATTTAAAATAAGGTCTGACGTGATAGTTGTTCACTTGTCCCAAGATGCAGCCTGTAGAGCCATATCCCAACAAACCATGTCCTGCTGCAGCTAGATAAACACAGTAACAAGCATCACACAAAGATACGTTCTAGTGACTACAGAGAATGCCAAGAGCCCATCACATCTCATCTTCAAGAATCGCATGCAGACTGAAACAGATTGTATACATGTCACCTTTGGAGCATGCGATTGTTAATCTAAGTACATGAAATCATGTCTATTTTTAGTATCAAGTACATCACTCTATAAAATGCTCCTCTTAAGTTATTCTGAGCATATGACACTTCTTTCACAAGGGCTTTTGAATAGTTAAAGCTCTGGCTAAATCCCAAAATTCCACTATGACTACTCGTATCAAGCTGAACAGCATCCCAGAGTTTGACTTCCCACTGAGAAAAAGAAAGGGAACAGCAGGGTACAATCCACTCCCTAAAATGGATGGAAAGATGGTCTAAAAGTCAAAGGACATTAGAACTATTCAAGGGGACAAAAAGCAACTCCATACATTGTCTTGAATAGCAATTACCTAAAATATGCTGCATATCACCAGAGTACAGCAGCCTTGCATAAGCACAAAGCAACTGCACGCTGCACGTTGTTCTATAGGAAAGGTAAACTTAGAACCTGAAAACAGCTATTTCAGCAGTAACCACACCTTCCAACTGCAGCAGAAGAATGACTAAGCTTGTTAAAACTGCAAACCATTCAGGCTGCTTGTAGAGTCATTGGTACTAATTCCACCTAGTGAGAACTCCTCTGTTCCTGTGCGGTGTGAATGTCGGTCTTCAAGCTTCTTACACTCTTGCAGGCAGCAGTGAAATGATACACTGAAATAAACTGTGCTTAAACCAAATGCTTGAAGTTGTCTCAGACTAGGTTTAAAATCCAGGCCTGCAACTGTACTGCAGTTTGCCCAGTTGGATCTAGAAAACCAGTCCATAAAGCTTCTTGGTTGGACACTTGATTATAATTCCTGTTGCACAAGCTATGGAAAAATTTCTCTGTGGTTCTGTCCAACTGTGCAAAAAGTCAAATCCAGAATGATACCAAACATATCATAGAATGGTTTGGGTTGGAAGGGACCTTAAAGATCATCTAGTTCCAATCCCCCTGCCTTGGGCAAGGACACCTCCCATTAGACCAGGTTGCTCAAAGCCCCATCCAACCTGCCCATGAACCATGCCCCAGGGATGGGTCTCGTCCAGCTTCTCTGGGCAACCTGTTCCAATGTGTCACCACCCTAACGCTGGGTGGCCATATGATTGGGCATATTTGCTCTCAGAGCAAAATTCTAGCCAGTAATATTTACAGAGTATTAGTTGGACAGAACACAGAGTAAAACAGTTGACTCTAGTCAACTGCATTTGTTTTTGCAAAATAAAGTCTATCCTGCATGAAACAGCCCAAAGTTAGTGTTCAGCATAAGTTATTTTAGTTTGCTTCTGCATGGAAACTACATTCAAAACTGGGTTGAAGTTTTCCAGTGCACAGCTATATTTATATTGTTTACACAAAAACTCTTTGAGAAGCTATTCACATACTGTCCACATCAAATTATTTTGTCAAGGTATGATCTGTAACTACTCTTGAGTCATTATCATGCAGCCCTGATTACTTAGTAGGCATCTAACCACAGGAAAGGAAAACAAATCATGTAACCTTGTGCTGATTTAAAAATCATTACTGGTGTAATGTGATATAAACTGACAATACATTGCAGTTCAGCACTGCATTGCATCAGAGGTGAAACAAGCAAGAAACACAGAGAGCTAAGAATAGCACATTTAACTCTTCAGAGATGGTCCCAACAAATAGCAAAAGCATAGCCAGCATTGGAGGAATCCCCTTATTTAGCTCTTCACAAGACTAATCTGCTTGGGGCATGGGAACATTTCTAGAACACAGCAAGCATGCAGTCACAGCGTGCGTGCACGTGAAGTGCCTTCAAGTACTCTGGAGTATACAGACAAGCAAAACAAATTACAGATGCTGCTTCCTTTCTTCCCAGACTCTGGTAAAAAATGAGTCTCAAGACCTTTCTGAAGAGACCAACATTTCAGTTCACTGCCTGGAGATTTGAGGTTTTTTTGCTTTGTCAAATGCAGTAGTAGGATTGCTTTAGTTCTCCTGATACTCTTCTAATCAGTTTGTGAAGGCTGTGGGCATATACTCTGACCCTGGTCATTTATTTAAGAGCATGCCAAGTTTATAACTGGAACCATAGCTTCCTTCCCTTTAAAAGTTCACAGCTTACATTGCTGCCATAGCCTGCCTGGAAATGTCTGGAGGGGAAAAAACAAAAGGACAGAAAGCAGATACCATTCTCTTTGTATTCCTTTTCCATCCTCTACACACACAGAGCTTGGATCAGATTATTCAGGTTTGGGCTGGCATTCCCAAGTCATAACTGAGTTTGTGCTTCTGTTCCACTATAGAAGTTCTATATTCATGTGTTTTTTCCTTTGTAAGATTTTAAAGAAAGACTTGAAAGGGAACCTAAGGCATAGCCAAAGCAAGCTGGGTTGCATTGAAGCACAGGCTTCACCTATTTAACAACTTTTTGTGAAGTGTTAGTACCATGACTTGTGAGGAACCAATTTTGTCTGCTTTGTATGCCAGGACAGACAGAAGAATGGTTTTATCAACCACTTTCATTCCAGCATGCCTTCTACTGCTTCAGCACTGCAACCATGGATTCACTTCAATGGGGCTGAGTTTGTACCTCAGTCCCAACTATTCCTATCACTTTAAATAGGTGAAAAGGCACTAAATAGAAGGAAGGAGGTGCTGCAGCACAGCCAGGAACCTAGCCTGCCTGTAGATCCTAACTCTTCCATGCCACATCCTTCTTCCTAGCATACTAGCATTTCTGTATGCATAATCATTGTCAACCAACTCTATATTGCCTTTGCAAAAACTTTAAAAATTTATGGCTGAAAGAAGCTAAGCGATCTCCATGCAAAAGTCAGGATAGAAGAGAAAGTGTAATGTATGGGATTTTCTCAAACTAGAGATACGTCCCCCACTTGTTGTATTTCAGCAGCTCACGATCTCCTAATACGGTTATCCACAGGTCTCTTGTGATGGAGAAAAGGAGCAAATGTTTTTCCATCATCTTTCTTTGCTATGAGTCATTTAATCTTTTTTCCTCAGCTCCTTCATCTTTATATAATATTACATAATAATATAGAAGTGTTCTGTTTCCCATCAAGGAATATCTCACATGTTTTTTTAAACACATTAAAGCAGATTTACTTTGAAGCTTTGACTTGTTTGTAGCTTCTTCCAACAGAAGCATCGCAAATATTGCTACATGAATGAAGGATATTTTCAGTTCACTGGTTAATCCAATAAAGAAAAACAATTTGGTTCACTTTAAATCAAAACTTTACTTTGAAGGAAATGCTGGGATATTAACCTTTTAAATGGATATCTCAGCAAGATAGATTTGTTTCAAAAACACCGGGTCAAAATTATTTCTGTAACAACTGGACAAATTCAATAGGATTACATATCAATATCAGACTTTTGGCTGACCCAGATCTGTATTTCGTACTGAATAAATAAGTATCCAGAAAAATACAGCCCAGTTCTACTCATAAATAGAACACTTTAGAAGCTTTCCACTTTGTGTGCCCCTTTATCTGTCCTGACCCATCAAAAGGACTGCTGATCCTGTAGGATCTCAGTGCCTCCAGCGAATGCTCCTCTGCCTTCCTCATGAAATATTTTGAGCATATCAGAGAGAGGATTAGTTGCTGTTAACCACTAAAAGTACACCATAGTATTTACCTTATAGCCTTACTCCCCAGGAGGGCAACCTTTTCATTCACTGACTCTTCAATAAGCCTTTCTCCACCAGGGCATTTTTGGGAATGTTAACTCATAATATGCCCTATGAACAGACTCTGATATTAGGTAGCACAAATAAACAAAATTGCATATAAATGTTATAGAAGGAACTTACACTTTGAATTATAAAAATATTCCCCAATCAATTTAATTCAAATTAATATGACAAATCCCACGTTCCACAGAGGGAATGCATTTTTTGTACAAAATTTCAATAAAAGACATGCTCTAGGTTATAACTTCAGAGCAACAGAAGCAACATCACTGTTACAAGCTCAAATTTTTAAACAAGTATGCAAAGTGAAAATATATTCTTTAGCATTTTATTTTATCCAGAATAGCTATACTTTAAATGCAGACCTGACAATACTAGCAACTCCAAGATGTAATAATCTCACTGTTATAGAGGGGGCACAAGATTGGTTTATTTATAACATTATCATGTATACAAGCAGGACATTTAAATATATTTACCTGTTTTAATGCATAATCACACAAAATTAATCTACCAATGAGCAGATTTTCACTGTTCATAGTGTAGACGACTGTGCATTAAAGGAGGTCAGATTTTCTCTGTGAAAGCTAGAGCAATATTTGTAGATGTCACCATTCTCCACAAATTGAAAGGGGAAGAACTAAGCAATAAGGAACTAGCAATGGTTACTAAAGAAAACTGCTTGAGTGGGTCTGTACAGCTTCATTTGCTAAAGACCAGTAATACGTTCTCTCAACTCATGAGGTGCTGTCTGTTTTGTTTGTAATGGATTATTCCCCTCTCTCCATACTTGAAAAGCTGCATTTATTTTTTTCTTTTGCCCTAGTTTCATTATTATAAATTACTACATTTGAATTGGCTTCTGACCTAGATCTTAAGAAATAGGGTATTTCCAAGCTAGAACTCAGAGCTTACATAGTCTCAGTGACAGCCACAATTCTGGGACACAGGCTTAGATTAATGCGGGGAGGAAGTACTGGAAAGCAGGTATTGACATTTCTTTCAGCTAAGTGTCTGAAACTGAAAGGGACAACAAGCAAACACAGAAACCAATAGACCCATAATGAAGAAATAGGCGAAATCAGCTAGTAAACCAATTGTACTAAATATCTACAAGCTAGAATGTTGCATTCAAGGCCAGATAGAAGAAATCTGTTTGCTCAGCAGGAATGAGAAAAGGTCTACAGTAAGAGCCTTTTTTTGTTTAAAACCGAAATCACATATGACTAATTTCCAGGGCTAACAGGATAGCAGAAACAAGAAGTCAGCCATATAATGGTTTGTTCAGAACCCCAATTTTCATCAGCTAAAATCAGTCAGTTACCACACAATCGGTTACGATACCCAGCAGATAAAACAGATGGGTAACTGGCCATTCACAGCCCATTTCCATGATATGCATTCTTGTGGTCTATAAATAACTGAGTAGGGACACCTGCTTCTTGGTGATACAGTAGAAATGCCTCTATTCTCTTCTACTTTCATCTTGTTCATTATGGATAAGGATAAAAAGGGATAAAACAGTGCATATTCTGCCACTGCAGCCTCAGCACAACTGGCAAACAGCAGGTGCCATCCATTCACTTGACTGAAAACTGTTCACCATCTCCTAAATTAAATACACTCTGTGGGAATTCATGTTGGTTTATTTTATTTTACAGATTCCCCTTCTGGGAATTTCACTGAAATCATTATGGAATTGCTACTTATCCAAGTATGCACATTTATTCTACTACATGTTACTTGTTTTGCTTTTTAAATACGTTTAAGTCAGAAAATGTCACGCTGCAAAAAAATTTGGCCAACTCATTCATTCCTTCTCAACAAAAATCCATAGGAGCCATCCTCTAGGGTAAGAAGATGGATAACTTCTGGTAGACCTGCCAAAGGCAACTGTGGCCTTCTGTTGTGGACACAAGCAAGCTGGTAATGCAACCTGCTCTCTTAGGAGTCATTAGGATTTCATAATCTATTCAGTTCCAACCAACTTATGCCTCTGTGAAATTTAGGAACATTAAGCAAGAGAGCCCCTGAAATCCTCTGAGCACAGGCAATCGGAGGAGAGGAAGAGATTTCTGCCACTGAACACAGATGTGATTCAAGAAGAGACTGTTTCAGCTATGCAGGTCCCACAGCTGCACTGGCCAACAACAAAAGCCAAGAGGCAATATTCTTTTGCACTCAGAAAACCAGCCAGCACTATCTGCCACGAGCCATTTCTGTTTTTGTATTTCTTTTATTCCAACCATTTGCACCTTCTTTGCAGATCTGGGTGAAATAGCTCCTCCCTATCAAGATTTGCAACCTTGTAGTTCATCAGTCCAGCTTCTTCAAATACCTCATCTGCCACTTGAACGTCATCTTTTTCTTATTTTTTTTTTTATATGCATTTCTTTCAAACTCCCTAACATCACTTTCCTCTATTTGTTTTCATTATGAGCTAATCACAATTTCATTTCCCTTCTGGATTGTTCTCTTCTCTTAGGTATTCTCAGTATCTACCTACCCCTCTCACTTTGTACAGGGAGAACATGTCATCAGAAATTTGCCAACAAGCTGCTCTTCTAGAAAATAAACATTTCCATAGGGAGTAGCGGCCCCAATAAAGAATCTACTGCTGAATTTCCAGTAGAAAGAGGCCCAGAAAAGAAAACAGTTTACCGACACTAACTTGGAATACAAAACCCCTGACTCAAAGTCGCAATTCACATAATGCTGAAGAGACTGGCTCCCAATTAATGAGCTTTGGGAGAAGTTGATTTATCCCCATGCAGAACAGGAAAAGTAAGGATCAAAGCCTAAAACCAAATTATGCAAAATGAGAAAAGCCTCCTGTCTTGCTATACAGACAGTTAACTGTCATTTAAAAAGAAAAGAGAAAAGGAGGACCAGGGCGAGGTGGTGGTGGGATGTAATCAAAATATATATTTTTCATAACCAACACAGCCATGAAGAATTTACTCTTCACTAATGACTCATATGAGTCTTCCAATAAACCCACTCTTGCGTCCTTTCTTCTTCTACTGTTTGATGCACTGTATCTATTTGTTCTATGCATTTCATGAATTTTCCTAAACAGAAACTTATTTTCTAACTCACATCTATGAAGTTTATATATAAAGTAAATATAAAAATATATATAAAATATATGAAACAAACTTCAGATCACAATTTCCATGCTTGCTTCACAAGTCTAGCATTTCGCATCAGAAGCTGCCCTCAAACAAATTCATCACACACTTAGAACCAAAGTCATTACAGTCATCATTTGGGCTGTCAGCCCAATTCCATGCAAAATTAAATGACATGCAACTAAACCCCTTAAGACTAACTAAGCTTAAAAATAGCTAGCACACATTCATTCACACCACCAACAAAGGCATTAGACCAATAAACTCAGATACGCAGACTAATGCCCTTCAACAAGAAAGGAATTCCGGCCAAATTTGATCTGAGATCAACAGTAATACCCTATATTGCAAAACATAAACTTGATTTTTCTGCTTCATTGTTTGAGCAAAAAGTATTTTACCTTCAACAGTTTTGTGTAAGAAATGCAAAAGGTTACTGTTATGCAAAAAATAACCTTGTCTCTGTACATTGATTATTACATTGAAATTTTAAATGCTCAGATCTTCAGAACTGCAGAGCATGAATGTCATGGTTAGAAGTCAGTTCAGCCCATCGTGATTGCTTTAAACGTTCTTGATCAGGTACTTATTCAGCAGCACTAAAAAACATTTATTTACCACTAAAGCAGTTGTCAAACAGGTATAGTGAACCATTTTAATTAACACTTATTCATCATTACAAAGTAGATAAAGCATTTTCAATGTTTATTTTCCAGCTCTGTATGAGTTCATTTTTAATGGTTTCTTTAGCTTTTCTCAATTAATTTAAAAGGTGATTTCCAACCTACATTCAATATCCTGTCCTTATGGTCATAGCTAAAATAATGTTTTAAATTAAAAGTTGGGTAATGACCTTCAATGAATGATGATGCCAAGCATTGCAGTTGTGTGTGATTCACATCACAGACCATGCTCCCATTGAATTTACGTTACTTCCTTGAGATGCTAGGGACACACGTAGTAAACTGCCACTGACTAATGGGTAGTTTCTCTATTTTATTTGCAGGACAAGTAATAAAGCAAAGGGAATTACTTTGCATTGCCCAAGGATTTTACTCCCTAGCTAACTCTCCCTCTGACTTGGATGTGGTTACCTATATGGAGACGTACCAATAAAGAAAGCTCACTGCAAAAGGTTAATGAATTTTACAGCCTCCACAGTCAAGCTGCTCTGCAGTAACTGATAAGGCAAGAGACACCCGGGTATGCATCTCAGCCCTGTATCCATCCAGACAAAAATATACTAGGAACTGCACTTAACAGAGCGTTATATTTTTGCTACGTACAATTTGAGGCAGTAGAACTCAATATTTCAAATCAGAGCTTCTTCTCAAATTCAATATAAATTTCACCTGAAGTAGTAACAATTGAAGTGTGACACTTTAACATTTCTATATACCCTTTCTAGGAAAAATAACTTGTATTTTCACTAGACGGGCTTTTATGTATTTTTCAGCCCACACCTTACTTGGCTCATGATTAAGTTTGTGATTTTTATTTTTGGCCTGGGATGGGGTTTGGATTTAGAGTTTTGACCTTCACCTCTTCCAATAAAGGGAACAGCAAAGATTTCCACCACTGCATATTCAAGAATTCACAAAGCTTAGACTCGCCATCAGTTAAGAACTCTGATACTCAAGAGACCCTGATTATATACTCATGCAAAGTCAAAGAAATTAGGTAATAATTCATATTTATGGCTAGGGCCCTCAAATTTGAGGGCTGATCTAAATTTAGTAGTTTGCCTCATTCTACTGTGTATTACTTTTTTCCACATGCTTCATTCTGTTGCAAGTTACAGCTTAGCAATTTTCAACATTTAAGTATTAATTATAAATTGACATTCTTCCAAATGCTGTATCTAGAGACCTTTAAGAAGCATGTCAGAAATGAGTGCCTCATCTAAAGCATTCATGAGATGAGATTTACACGAGATGTAAAAGCAATGGATTTCTGTATACCAGAGTTAAATCACATGCTGTATATTAGTACGAAAAGGGATATGAAATTTAGGATACATTAAAACAAATACTTAACTAATTGCTCTGAAATTCAGTTTGTCTTTACCAAAGGGTAGAAAATTACATCTTTCACAAACCTCCTGCTCTTGTCCCTATGTGCACAAACCCACAGTTTCAAGGAACTCTTTGGAGTCTTGTGAAAATACCGTAAAAGCAGCTCTCTTACCTGGGGAAAAAGGTGCACCACACAGATTTTGGGGATTAGATTTCCTTTATCTGGATAGGGTAAATTTCCTTGGCACTTTGTGGTTTGGTTTTTTTTTTTTTTTTAAAAAGTGCAAAAATGGATAAAAAACCCAGATGCTTCTAGTAAGCTTCCAACAGCAGATGTTGCATAGCGTAGCCAGAGGTAGAAATCCTCAGTGGCATCCATGTGACATGCTACAGCAACTTTGGGAAGCCGGTATACAGAATCCTCAACAAAACCATCACAAGTTGTGCAACACTAAAGTCTCAATGCTTATTTAATCTCTAAAGCACTTCTATTAAAATGGTTAACTCTACAACCACTGCATATAACATTTAATCTTCACAGCAAAATCAGAACTCAGGCAAAGGACAAAGCAGTAGGAAAAAAATGGTCAAAATCTGAACCCTCAATGCTTTTTAACAATTTACAAGTGTAAAAAAAACACTGGAGACTGATGTCTGAATGCTTTGAACCCCTCTGCCCAGAAAAGAAAATGGATGGGAGAAAACAGTGACGGAAATTTCATTAATAAATCAAATCATCTCTATTACTCCCATGCTCTGAAGTACATAGAGCAGCCAACCCCACCTGAAGTACACTGAAGTCCAAGGAGCCACTGTTCCCTTCTAGAACTATGGAAACATGAACTTGTTATTCCTGATACAGGGGAATTCTCTATTTACACCACAAAACTCCAGTCTAATCTCCCATCAGTCACCTCATCCTTAGCTTCAATCTTCGAGCAAGTTAATCTATAAGTGAAGTGCTTTATGTTAATTTTGAGGCATCAAGATGAGTCAAGGAGGTTGGCAGGCAGTCAGTTTCTCACTGGCCTGTAAGCACAACAAGAATTTTAATACCCACTTTACTCATTTAACTGACCGAATCCTCAACAGCACGCTTACTAATTACAGATTTAAATCCTATAAGGAAGTTTATCTTTTATTATAATAGCCTATTACAAACACCAAGCTGCAGCATTGAACATTTTTGGACAACTGCCTCACTACTAGTTTCTCAGACAGTATCTGCATTTCTTCCATAAACATTAAAGCATTGTTCGCCTCTCACAGCGTATTAAGAAAGCATATAATTAACTTTGTATCAAAAGCACAGCCAAGACCTTCAAAATTGGTTAGCATTTTTGTAATGAGATATGAAAAATAAAATATTCAGGATTTTTCCTAAAATGCACTTTTAGTACATCTCCAAACAGGCTCTAAAGAAATGAACACACTGAAGAATCACAACTTGTTTTTCAAAAAGCTCCTAACATGTCCAGATGAAATGAACAGAGAGATCAGAACAGAGATGTCAAGAAAGCATGTACAAGAGGATGAAAAAAAAACATTTATGGACCATCTCTTCCCCACACATTTGAGGGAAAAGGTACTTTTACCATTTCCTGTATCTCACATTAGAGAATGTAACTATCTTTGCACATTCTATATTGTCTCAGTTTTGGTTTGTCTATTTCCTGTTATTGGAAAATGCACCAAAACTGAAATCAATCTCTCTTTAAATTTAGGTGCTTTCTCTTCAACCAGCCCCAGACAGGTAGAGAAAAGGACCGCACCAGAGCAGTCAGACAGCAAAGAGGAGCCGTGAGGATGAATTCCACATCTCCTCCCTGCCATGTGTAGAGTACTTCAGGCAGAGGATGACAGCGTAGAGCTTGAAAGTACAAGAAGAGGAAAGTAAGAGAGCTCTCAGCTATATTCAAGTCATGAATAGTTGATTACTGGTCATTAAATGCATGCAAATTCAGGAGCTGGGCAAAACCAGATACAATGGAGAACAAAGAATAAGCATCCAATATAGATATGCATACAGTATATTTTACGTTTGGGAAATTCAGCTGTATAAGGGTAGAAAGAGTAAGGTCCCGGCATGCATTAGAAAACAAATAGAGCCCCAAGGGGGCTCTAGAAGAAGAATAAAGCACCACCATCAACATCAAGTGCCTTCCTTGTGAAAATTTGCCAGGCTTTAAGTCCCTCCGTATTCCTTACTAAGGAAGGCTGTGACTGTTGACCTTAGGGTACAGAAGGGTAGCAAATGGATGAACACCACCAGGAGAAAAAGGGGTAGATACTAGGGTGCATGTGAATAACAAATTTAACTGTATTATGACCGAGACCTTTTCTACAAGAGTACTCTCCTTTCTCTGCAATAATGATTCCTAGATTAACAATATGCTATTCAATTAGACTGTTAAGACTTTAATTAGGCTAACAATAAATTCCTGGCTTTGCCTTTGCATATGAAGTGTTTCTTCAGCCCACAAGTTGCAGAAGGCGCAGTGCAACAATTCATGCAGCCAGAGGAGAGTGCACCAGAAGAAACAATTTCAAAAAGGGAAATCCTGAGTGCCAGCTCCTATATTTCAAGTTAAGCAGTCATAAATAGATATAACCTTGTAAACAGCTGATAATAAATGTTTTAATTTCAAGGTCTTTCTGCATATGAATGAGGTATCCAAAAGTAGTGAAAAATCATATAAAAAGTTCTATTTTTATTACCTAAGAGCAATTACACAAACTGCTTATTATCACCAAAAATAAACTGACTTAACATTTCTTTACCTCAAAATGAAAAAGAAAAGTTGATACCAGCTGTGCAGTGAAGACACTAAAAAAGTGAAGTTAATTTACTTGCCTAGCCATATGTCTATAAAGTACTCATTTTGGAGATATGCTTAAGTATCTCTTGATTTTCTTACCCTCCCAAAAAGTTCTCAGAAAACCAGTGATTTACTGATATCTGAGAAGTGGATGATCACTAGAAACCCCATCCCTGAAGCAATACATGGGACTTTTGCGGAAATACCTAGCAAAATTGTTCTGTCTTCTGTTTTTGAGTAGGCATTCCTACTGTTTGAGATATAATAGTTAAGTGATTAGCATACATATGAGTTTGTGCTGACATGAGTATTTATACCACCAAGTACAAAAATGAAATACAAGAATGATAAGCAATGGTTTTATATTTACCTTATGCTATTCAAATATCAGTAACAAACACTACCTGAATAACAGAGAGTAGTCAAAACAGTTTTTAAGTTGATGGAATTTTTTTCCCCCCCACAGTGGTAGAGCTAATGGCCTTCTGTTTTCACAGGCACATCCATTTTCACCACAAGTAAGTTTTGTTCAAGCACCTAACAGGTTGTTTATCCAGTTACTCAGCTACTTAAACATTCCTTGAGGTCAAATAACACTGCACACAGAAAGTAGCTTCAAAATGATTGCCAGAGGTTAAGATACTTTAATATGTGCAGAGAGTATGGGCAGTAGGACAGTATAACACAGAGAGTAATACCAGCGCTTTCCTTAGCTCCGCAGCAATTTAGACATGACTTGAAAGCAGCATACATGGACACTACATAGTTTGTCCACATATATTTCCATAATGAAATCATCAACAAAAATAAGAGTCATGTATGTAAGGAGACCATCTTAAGAAAGGTAATTATGTTTGGAAAAGTTAGAACAGTAATACCGAAAACTGTATTTGCTGATATATGTCTTTTATGCATGCACATCTGTGGTAGACTTGTGCTCTTTCTGCCTCTTAGAGTATTCCCCATTCAGAGCATGACCCAGTTACCCATAGAACACTGGGTCTGTAAGGTCTGGCTACCAAAAAGTTGGGATCCACTTACTTACAAGCATAATCTTGTGAAGTATTCAGTGACATTGAATTTCAGGAAGCACTTTTCAAATGACAGTGTTTTTAAAGTACAGCTTTCACAGACAAAAAAATTATGTTTGTCAGTTTGGATGAAAGTAGGATGAAGGCACAATTCCAGTGGTTTCACTACTACAGATGTGAACCCTCAACTTCCCTGATATTTTGCTTCCCATGTACCTCTAGTGTGCCCAAAGTTGAACCTTCAGTGCATATTATGCATCAGAGGGGCATCCTTTGTGCAATGTAGCCTTTCAAATTTTCCAGAAAAAGCAAGCTCTATTCTCATTTTAGAGACTCACAAGACCACAGCAGAGAAAAACAGGCAACAAAACTATACAGATTTACCTAAAACAGTAACCACTGTTAAATGCAAGAAGGATTTAGTTCATGGAAACTGCTGACAGAGTCAAGATACTCCCTAGTTCAAAAATCACTAAGATTTAAAAATTTGGATAGAACTCCTGGACGACCATAGCAGACGTCTAGTATTCAGCACTCTGGTTTAATTAGAGTTAAGAAAATAATTATACAAAAAAATTTTTAAAAAAATAATCACTGAATTTGCCCTTAGCAAGAAGAGCAATAAAGTTTTAGAAGACCTACACATGATGCTGAAGAATTGGCTACTTATATATAAGTCTATTTCGAGTTCTCTTTCCTGCAAATCAAGTCATTGAAGTCAGTAACAACTGAACTTGTAATGTACCAGCCCTCTGCTAGCATCATTAAAGCCTGACTTCAGACCAATTCAATCATATTTACTGGTCAATCTGTTCTTAGGTGTGAACTGAAAGGGGGAGGTAGGGCTGAAAACACACAAAATCCTGAAGAATAATTTCCTTAATTCCATTGTCATCACCTGAAGCCATGAAATGCAGCACAAAGATATCCTTCTCACCACACTCCTTGCCCAGTTGCAGTTGGGAAATCACCATTATTACCTTTTGATCAGATTTCAAGAGTATACGGGGATTCTGCAAAACTCAAAGACATCCTGAACCTCCCCAGACACTGCAATGCACAGAACAGAACATGGCTAGACAGTCTACAGTGGGAATCCTGTAGTTAAGGATTCCTGCTCAGAGCCAGTACAGATCCCTTAACCTACCTACTCTCTGATTAAGATGCAAGTGTTCTGCAATTCAGCGATTCTTTTTCCAGAAACCTTACCTTACCATCCAAGATTTGGTTGAAAAGAGGTCAGAAAGAGACGGAAAACAAAGGAGGGTAGAGAAAATATATAAAGTTTAAATTATATTCATCTGTTTTTTTGTGGTTTGGGGTTTTTTTCAGTCTGAATTATACTAAAATTTAAATATCCTAATACCCAGTACCCTAAGTAGCAGAGATTCTACCAGTGTCCAACATGTCTCCTTATCGTACAAATGAACCCTTATATTTATTTCTGTTTACTGAATTTTTTGCTCACCTGCCACAATCCTGGTTCACAACTTCACTGCCTGCAAGTAGGACGCTGTCCAACCAAGGTACTGAGTCCAACTGTACTTCAGGAAATCCAGTCCCTTATAATACTTGATTAAGCCCAGAGATAGATTCTGAAATAAAAGAGTAAATCTTGTAAGTACAATAAGCACAGAAGGGTTTCCTTGTTTTGATGATACTGCAGCATAGATCATAAACACACAAGGTACAGTAACTGCAGGCACGTTAGCACGATTAATACATTTGAACAAACACTTAAAACGTATTCACTATCATGATGCTATGAGATAATTTGACCAGAAACAAAACAAAAAAAAAAAAACACCTAAAGCCTTAGGAACATTATGACACAGACCATAGCTGTGTAAATGTTCTATACAGAAAAGCTTTTTTTTTTTGCCTAGAACAGTAAGAATATATAACTGTAAGCATCTGAAAGTAGGATGAGAAGGCAATCACCTTTAATTTCTCCTGACGCAAATTAAAATTAAAGTTTAACCTGCTGAAAAACACAGCAAACAAATGCAAATACAGCCCCAACATGAATGACGGACTGCACAGTGCTGTCTTATGATACAGGAGCTGTCACACAGCCTGAGGTATTGATAAGGGAAGGAGGGCTCTGCCTTCTTCCCCCAAAGCCATTAAATCCAAATTTAGGATAGGGTGAACTATTTTGACAGAAAAAGTGCCACGCCAATCTTATATGTTTCATATTACAGAAGGATTCATAAATCTTTGCTCAAGACAACTGCATTATTTAAAGAACTAGATTACTCTGTGCCATGTCTTATATTCATGGAAAGGAGGGCTGTGACAAATCCATGCTAATGGAATTTTATTAACCCTTTTTATTTTAACTGTCATCATAAAGGAAGTTTACCTGAATAGCACAGCCAAAATCTTCTTCACTGTCTGCAGATATGTTTCATCTTTCATCTACTAACCACATAAGATGCAGAAGTAAAGAATCTGTTAAGCTTTATAATTTCCAGTTAACAGAATAACTGCTAAGTTTCACTTGAACCTCTGGAAAGCACTGTATATTCTCCAAAAGCTACAGCCATTAAGCGGCAGAGAAAAACTGTATTTTTAGTCACATGACAACTTATACACAATGTTCGTGCGCAACCAAAGCTCTGGGAACAGGAATGATAAGTAAAAAAGGGAAAGCAATAAATGAAAACATTGTTAATAGAAAAAAAAAATAGACCAGGAAAGAGAGTAATGAAGAATAACTAATAGGCACAGGAAAGTATAGACAAAAAAACCCAGAACATGGCTGCTAAAACTTGGGGGAAAAGGACAGAATTAGAGGACAACAGCCATGTAACAGTGCCAGAAGTTGGAAGTCACATCTTTTTGAGAGGGGCAGCTGCTTCTTGCTTCCTGTTCCCCCTGAATTTCAAGCTTCACAATATAGAGGAACCGGAAGTCAGCATCCCTTACAAAGAAGATGCCGCCCACTTGCTGATCAGAAATGTAGCATCTCACAACCGGCCAAGGCAGCAGCTCGTGGCTCATATATATTTCAGAAATAAGCAGAAACAATCAAATCCCTACTTTGAAGATAAAAATATAGGTTTTTTCACTGCCTTTGAAGCAGCCAGCCTCCATATTTTCAATTCTCACTCTGAATAACACAACACGAATTTTGATTAAGGCTTTTTTTTTTTTTTAAACTCAGAAAACTGTAATAGTCAACCAAGCAAGCCAGCCAGGTACTCTTTGCAACAGCAAATCATATAAGGACTCTGGAGACTGATGATGAAACTAACTTCATCACAGCTAAAAGCAAATGGTCCCAGCTCCTCCTGTTGTGGCTTCTGAGACTCTTTGCTGAATTGATACAACTCCCTACCCTACCAAAAATATTTCACTCCTCTTGGCTGTGCAGCTCAGTTAGCTGAATTGGCTCAGCAAGGGGTCTGACAGCACAACACTGGAGAAGAGGAAGGAACTGCGCACCTGAAAGGTGGTGGGTGGAGGGGGAACATCCTTTTGTCAGGGACATTCAGCTTTTAGAGCAGCTGTTGTGATAATGGAATACTTCACCCTTTGAGATCTACAAGATGAGAAAATCACATTATTCCCTTGCTCTATGTAGAACAGTCACAGTAAAAAGGTGACATGATTAAATGAGAGGAGGAAAGAACATTGAAAATATTACTGAGATATCTGTTTCACTATCATATATTTTCAATAATTCATGAACAAGTTAAATTAAGTATTTTAGAGAGGTTATAATCAGACGACTATTCAGTGGCAAGTCACTACATCCCTGCAATCACGTCTGAAGTAGCTTTTATTTATCAGATGACATGTAAGGAACTGACATGTCAAGTTTTTAAGTTACATTATCGATGTTATGCCATTTCAGTAAAATTGGGACTGGTTTTCAGTCTTTCTTATGCTGCATCTCATGGGGAGACACGTGGTAAATTTTTTTTACAGCAATCTCAGTATGGTTATATCTCCATTGCAACTGACCAAAAGACCCAGTTTTGAAAATATTTTCAATCCTTCACTCCACATGGATCTTCTTTAGGATCTGTTTATTCAGGTGACTGAAGTTATTGTATTTAATGTAACTCTGCTTACGACTTTCCATTTTCTGCAATATAATAGCACTGTATTGTAAAAAGACTTTAAGATGGTAACTTCCCACAAAAGACCACGATCCAGTACTACTTGAAAAATCTAGAAGGGTAGAGAGCAACACAAGAGGCTCGCTGTTCCTCAGCAGCACAAAAGAGAGCAAGCTTGCAAACTTACTCAAACTAATCTACTCAAATTAATCTAAGGGTTCATCTAACCCGTACTTCACAAAGGGCAGTGAATAAAAGGAAGAAGCACAGGAAGCCCAAGAAAACAAGTTTGCAAGTTACTTCAATCTTCTAAAGCATAGATAAGGAAAGACAATCTGAGCTCAAGGTCCTGTACTGGGACAGCAATCCCAGAATAATGTCAAGACCAGCTGGCAACAAAATACAGTATATTAGTCTTGCTCTGGTTTTCTTCTGTAGGTTGGCAGCCCAAAAGTAAATTAGCTAGACTATCTTCACTACTGCTTCCTGTAGAATCCCTAATACATAAGGCCAAAGTCCCCAGGTCACAGCACAGATCCCAGGTAGTTTGTTTCCATTTTGACTTTTTGAGCTGTGGTTTTCATAAAGTACTTTATTTATCACTTCCAGATAATTCTAACTTGCATAAGGCAAGTTCTTTATTCTGCTACAGTTGATGACCTTGTTATTGCTCTACCCTTTTCCCCCCTCCACTGTAAAACTTGTTGGTAAATATGAGTATGGTTTATTATTCATACAACAAAACTAAGCAAAGAAGTCTGGGAAGTGGAAGTCCTTCTTGCATTTACACAACTGAAGGAAAATGATACCCTGTACTGGCTTGTTTTTTGAAAGGGCCTAACAAACCAGCACAAGACTGAGTTGTTTATAATGTTAGTTCACTTTCCGACATTCTCTATTGGAAATCTGAAGTTCTACATAATTCCTAGAACCAAGAACCACCCTCCCATATCTCACAGGGAGATGAGTAAAGCATCTAGTTTTGTGAGTAAGCACATAGCTAAAGCCAAGAAATAATTTAAGTAATTGCTCATCTCTGCAGTGTGTTTATAACATAGCTGAAGCACATGCTGCATCTCTGAAAATGGAGGATGGGCAGGACCAACTGCCAAGGTCAGACTACAGATAAAATTTTAATTAGATCTAAACAATAGCTACTGAGCTAGAAAACAAACTGAAATCTAGAAGTGATATTCTGAAGTACTGGTAGTTGTAATGTCAGAAACAGTAGCAATCAATGAAAGCAATTTAACCAATACCTACATATAAAACAAATCCTTAAGAACATATATTAGATATTGTATTTGTAATCCCATGCCCTATCTTAGTCTCCTAAATAGAGGACTTGCAAGGCAGAGCCTGCATAACCAGCAAAAGACTAGGGTCATGGTTGATGCCTCTGCCATTGCTTTACCATTTATCTTCACTTTAATGCAGGCTAGTTAATAGGACAGTTTCATCTATCATTTGGACAGAAAAGGCTGAGCAGAAAAGTCTATTCTGGGGAATGGAAATGTTTTTTTGTATTGTGTAATTAGAAGCAATAGAAGAAACATTGAACATATCTTAATCAATCGAAGAAGTATTTCATTAAGCATTTAACTTAAGGTCAGGCACACTTCCTTTAGAAAGCAGATATACTGTAAATGCAGGGAAGCAAACTGGATATCGTATCAAGGCTAGCTGTTCTAACAAAAGAAAGAACAGATGAATACAATAAGTTTTTTGCAAGGTAATAGTACTTACAAAGGCTAAAGTCTTTCTTGCTGAGAAGTCATACATTAGAAGACTAGAATAAACTATAGAAGGTAATCATTGGCAAGAAGATTTCTGTATAACTGTTAACTGTCAAACGAACTAGATCTCAAGATCTAAAGTTATTCCAAACTAATGTAATTCATGCTTAAAGAATTAACTTGTTAATAACATCTGTTACACAGTTTCAGCTGAAATATCTAAGAATATTAAAACTACAGTTTCAAATACCAGGTAAGCTGTCATAAAGCTCAGCACTTGCAAACTCTGATCTGATATCATTGGCTACAGTGCCATTACTACCTACTACAAACATCTACTGTTAGATTCCCCCAGCTATTACAGCAACATACCAAGTCATGTATATTGTCATTAAAACCCAGCTTATTTTAGCAGAACTGTAGACCTAGAAGGGGTGATTATTGGGAAAATAGTATTTGGGAGAATACCATGCACTAGTATATTTTTTCTTATTTTATTACGCAAGGAATTATTTGAAAGATAAAAATCAGTTAAAGTGGTTCATTTCTGGAATAGATAGGTTCTCCTCTGCCAACCTAATACTTCAAAAGAATAAATAAAGTGTAAATTTGTGATTTTCCTTGAGCCTACCATACTCCAGCCAATAAAGCACTTGTCAAATCAAAGCAAGGGATGGTTGCTCCCCCACAGAACAGGGAGCCAAGCACAGCAGCACAGCCAAGAGGGCAAGGGCCTTGCCAGCCAAAGCCAGAACCCAAGCAAGGGAGGAGGGCAGGTTCAGCCAAGAGGCCAGATCATCAGGCAAATCCAGGATGACGACACAGATCTGAGGTCAAACCAAGAAGTCAGTCCACACCATCAGGATCAGGCCCAGTGACAGCCAGGTCCCCAGGGTCAGGCCAAGGCCAGGACATCAGCCCATGTGTCAGGGTCCAGCTCCATAGGACCCACAGCCAGGCAGGGCATAGCCATGGCTAAGCTAGAGACCAGCACTCCCAACAGCACAACTGGGTATGAGCTGAAGACCGAGTTTAAATGGGGCCTGGGCCCATGGCTGTGGGTGGAGGCCCCAGGTGAGGCTGGTCAAGGCTATCGAGGCCTATTAGTGCCCTCATAGCCCTGACAACAGCAATCAAAGCAGCAATTTTAAAACCTGCACTTTCCTCTTTACCGGTTTACTTGTTTCTCTTTAAAGACCGCCTGCCTTCTAAAATAAGGCAAATATAGGAATCTCATTTTGCCTTTGATATTACAGCTATGGCATACGCTGGTGTGTCAGCTTGTTCTGACTCATCTGCATTTAAGTTTGTCCTGGATACAGTTTGCTTGCTCCACTTTGCACTTTATTTGCCTATAATTTACTCTTCATCTATGAAAATCTGTTAACTTTTTCTGATCTTCCAGTTTCACCTACACATATATTTTTGTCCATTGCTGTTGTTGCCTACAGCTACGCTCAACCGCCTTCTGCTCTAAGTGTTTCCTGCCATGATCTATCCTTCTCTTCTCTACCCCATCTTCTCTAATAATATATATATGATGAATAGGAATACGAACTTCTAAATACACAGGTGAACTGCACTTCGGTTTTGCCTCTTCTTAAAAATAGCCTTTTTCAGGGACACTCTTAATAATATTCCTAAGAGCAACCTGCACCACTGATTCTTAGTTCTGAATACCATTTCAGATGCTAAATGATGCAGTAGGTGGATTTTTTTTCTCACTATTTAAAATAACCAATTGTTAACACAAGTTAGTTTCTCCCACTTCCAAGTCTGAGGTACATTATACTATATTTCAAGAAATTAAAGACGTTGCTAAATAGTAGATGAGTGAATTCACATTTCACCTTTTCTTAAACTTACTGTTCAAGCAGTTTTGAAAGCCCTGATGCTATTTCAGTCTATATAATTCAACAGACATCATTTGGCAACTATCTCAAATAATAGCATCCTAGTTTGAATGGGTTGAAATGATACCCGAGGCAGACTCTAGAGCTTTGCTACAAACGGCAAGTATTTTCCTAAGAACATAAATCTTCTTTACAAATATGGACAGTCACGCATACTAGGCTTTGTATGTTCTTTCTCTTCTGAGTGATCAAATTTCAATCACTGAATGCAGAAAGCATGAACATTAAAATGAATTGTACTGTGTAGTGGTAATTTATCTAAGGCAATCAAAAAGGCTTTTCTCCCTGAGCCGTAGAAACAGCTCAGGGATTAGAAGTCAAGACCTCTATTCCCAGAGGTCCTGCTCAGCCAATTAGCTAGTGTGCTTCCATGTCTTTATTTTGACAACTTATGGCGAAAGAACATACAGTGCAACATAACACCCAAAAGCATACAATAGTCTCAACTCAAAACAGTGTCTTGAAACTGAAGATAAAGACACATATGATCCCACCCGCATATCCATTTTCTTGACTGTTCCACAGTATCTCCAAAGAAAGGTTTATATTAGACACTGTATGTAACTGCTTGCCTTATTTAGCCGCCTGTCCACAACAGTAAAGTATGTTTTGATGACCACATGACTAGGAGACACTGAGTCGCTTGTAGGAAGGATTACAGCACGGACCCTTTGACTTTTGCAGCCAAAGGACATATGCTCTCAAAAGCAAGCAGCTCCAATCCCAGGTTCCCCGCGTGAACAGGCCGATCATGTCAAGCTGATTCAAGGGTATCTTCCCCATAAAACTTGCCTGGTATTTTTCTAGAAGATCAATTTTTTTTGATGTGGGAGATGAGAATTTTCATCAAACAGTCATGGTACTTTCTCAATCTTTGAAAAGAGGCATAAATCCTTCTATCAAAGTTTTGAGTGGAATACTACCTTTTGATCACCAATTTAGACAAAACCATCTCACTTTTTTTTACTTTAATGCATCTCAACTTTTGAAGGTAAAACTTTTTTTTAAAAGCAGTTAAAATACTTGTACTGTTTAGTGTCCTTAGAAGGGGTTGGGAAATATCTATAAATCAAAAATCAATCGACATCACTGTTCCGCTGTACAAAATAAAATGCAAATCAGCATAAGCCCTGGGGGTCATGCCCATAACATCTTCCCTGCTTTCACAGAGCCAAAACACATGTCTCAACTGGAACGGTACAACAGTGTCCTTATTAACATTCACCTTAAGACAGGTCACACACACACACAGTGATTCCACTTTGCTAATGACACCTACACAAAGCAAGATGGACTAGCATCTGCACACCGTGTAACTTCTGGTATGAATGTCTAGTCAAGACAAAAACATGCGGAATCGAAGATAGGAGCAACAGGACACCCTAAACATAACAACAGACAGAATACAAGTTTGAACCTATTTGAACACACAGTATAAAGCGCCAAGTTAACTGTTCTAGAATCATGCATTTCCTTTTCTCCATCATGCAAGGACCAGCCTTCAGATGCCAAAAATTCATTACCTATGAAATTGCACAAGTTCAAAGCAAATAAGGCAAACAAGAAAAAGCAGAGGCCTAAATCACATTTATCCTTCAAAGGCCAGAGTGTCTTTTTTGGAGCAGCAAGTAGTCCCATATGATAATGCTGCGTGACAGTACTACTTTGAAATTTGACTTCACAGTAACACGTGGGTTTTGTTCATGTTGCTTAATAGATATTTTCACTTTCTTTGAGACTTACACTGAACTGCTCTGTAAAGCCACAGGCCAAATGTCACTGATCTGACTAGCCATACTCAAGCTATGAGTACACATTTCTTAACTACACCCTACCTACTAGTTCACTCTTTCAGATTTACAATCCTGTTACCTCCTTTTCTTCCTCCCCTTTCGCACTGCCTCTGGAGTTAATCTGAATTTATGGTAAACCATGTCTCCCTGCTAACATAGAGCAAACTACTTAACATCTTAGGTTATTTTTCTGCCTTGTTAGCAAAGTCATCAGAACATCACACCATCAGACAGACCTCCAGAACTAACAATGAAAGCAGGGAGGGAACATAGCCAAGTTTTTGTTTTGGGGGGCAGGGGAGGAGAACTACTACTCCTTCCTTCCTGCCAGCAGCAGCAAGCTATTAGATCAGCTTAGCCACTCATGCGTTTCCAAAACAGCTATGATAATGTAAATCAGCATTACCACAGCCTAAATTATCAGTCTGTCCATCACACAGGTGCTGGCTCTACGCTGACCCAACAAAGCTGACTTGGAAAAAAAAAGCAACGCACATCCTGTTAGTCAGCTCCCTGAACAAGCTCTGCATGGATTATACAGCTGCCCTGTAGAGAGACTATGAGACTGCGTCATATGGAGGGAAGGGGAAAGGTGGAACTGTGACAGTGTTGACTTGAATGAGTTTAAGCTGTTGTGTAACGGCACATATAACTACTTATTTAGTAGCTTAAAGTGATTAGAAAATAAAGACTTGAATGAATCATTCTGTCAGACAGGATGCATACATAAAAATTTCATATACGATCTCAATACACACTTAGGCTACCCTCAGGTTTGATGTTTAATGTTACCTAACTTATGGTATTAAGGACAAGCTACAGTGTGCTTTCTAGATGAGACACAAGTGTTTCAGTTCAGGCCTTTACTTTAAAGGAAAGTGTGTCATCCACTGCTATTTCCCAAGCCAGAAGCCCCAAGTTTTAAATGGCTATTGGATATTATTGCCAGAGGAAGAAAGTTAATGACTGAAAGATTAGATGATCCAGAGGAAACACCTACAGCAATAAATCAAAGATATGAAAACTTGAGAAAATTATGAGAGGGTCAGGAGAAGAAGTTCTTCAGCCTGGAGTACATCAGATAGTGCTAGGCTTCCCCAGGGAAGGCAGCCATAAAAACCTAAGACAGAGACCACAAGACTCAAATTCTCACTATGGCCATGTAAACCAAAACAACTGGAAGACTTACTAAGACCTCAAAAGCTAGTGCCTTCTCCCCAGTCCACCAATATCCTCATGAACTAACACGTTTAAGCAAGACACTGGGCATCTCTTTTTGAGGAATGATTCAAGTCCTCTCCTTTATAAAGCTGCCACATCCCAGTGGCTATTTCTCATCTCTACTGCATAAAGATAGCATACCTAGCCTTTAATTGAAGGTGGCCAAATAATCCCAAACTTCATAATTTAAAAGACTTTTACTGATTATACTCTAATGTAGATGGGAAAG
The DNA here is from genome assembly GCF_964199755.1 of Larus michahellis. Taxonomy (NCBI): domain Eukaryota; kingdom Metazoa; phylum Chordata; class Aves; order Charadriiformes; family Laridae; genus Larus; species Larus michahellis. The sequence continues at coordinate 12,856,955 of NC_133903.1, read as the reverse complement.
ATATAGTTATTTTGACATTTATCCACCTGAGTAGCATGTGTCTTTATCACGCCTTACTGGTACTTGCAAAATGAAGGTAAACATACTCTCATTTGCTTCTGTCACAACACTAAGAGAAGTTGCAAGAAGACAAGACAAACGAACAAAACATATGGAAAAGCTTGGAAGCTGGTCCCTAGAAGAATGACAGATCTGAAGAGACAAGCATACCTTGGAGCATGGCAGCATCCACTACCGGTGTAACAACAGCTCTCGGGGCTTCCCTTTGGGAAGATGTAGGAAAAGTAATGTAAGTGCACTTACACAGATGAGGAAAATAACTTCATATTATAAGCCAGGATTGCCCAAATAGAACACGAAGGAGTCAGAATTATATAGGGAGAACATAAATTATTTTTTTAAGTTGGCATAAAAGCATCATGAGATACTCGTACCATTTTTCATTAGTATTCTCAGTGATCATTCAGTCTTGGCACAGTGCAGTTGATTACTGCAGTTCAAGGAAGGGCACGTGGTCAACAAAAACAGCACAATGAACTCTCAGTTATTTTTATAATGAAATCCCAAGTTTGTGATCCAGATTGTGCTGATTTTAAGGCACAATTAATTCTGCTATTCTCCAGTTCCACAGTGCATCTTCCATAATATTTTGACTTCTGGCATTAAAAACAAACACACACTTTTACTGTAATAGGTCAGAAAAGGTAATTTTGCTTCTCTCTCATAAGTACAAAAGAATGAAAGTATGTCCACAGTATGCTGTAATGCAGGAATCCAGTATAATGCCTTTTGTTCAGGAAAATGTGGACAATTAATCTGATTGTAGATGTCACAATGACGTTACTGACTTCACAAGAAAATACTAGCCTTTAGGGATGACATGAATTTTTTGTGTGTCATCCTATGTGCATATAAGTGAAAACTAGGATGAATAGTTACAATTTGTATTATATTTTGCTGAACTTATTTTCTTCCTTGTATATATACTTGAGCTGTAACTTTTTCAAATTTGGGAGTTCCTGTATGAAGGAAGTTCAGGGACTTTTTTCCCCTGAAGGCAAAGGTAGTTGTCACATACTATGCTTAATCAATGAACCAGTCTTTTTTTTAAAATACCAGCGGGATACAAGAGTCACTCAGTATTTAAAATTACAGTATAAATTTACTGTAATAACTACTGATGTTTATTTAGTTAGGTCTGACTGCTGTCTGCAGCTAGCATGGGGAAAAAGAAGCACATTAATACAGCAATTACAGAGTATATCCAAGTTTGCACATAAGAACTGATACTTGAGGTATATTTCATGTAAGAAGTTCATATTTTAGCATGGTAATGGCACACTTATTATTCATGACAGGGAGGATAAGAAATATCAAGTCATTAAAGACTTTAACGTGCCAAATATGCACCACAGAACAGCGAAAGAATATGCTGGAGAGCTCCACGAACTATTTATATTCATTTTTAAATCATTCTTGAAAAAACTAGGGGAGCTCCAGATTATTTCCAGAAAGAAAATGTAGGAAAGCTTAGTGTTGTGTTTTTATGAAAGGCAATAAATGTGACTTTTCTAGGAAATCATAAATCATTTGGCCTGGAAGTGCTGTTAAAGCAAGCCATGAAATTATGGAAGGTCATCAATAAACACAAAAATAAAACAATTCAACAAAATTATGCTACTTTGCACAATTTCAAGGAAGGTTTCTTAATACGACCACTAACTTTCTGATGCAGTAAGTTTTCCAAAGTTTTGAAACAAATCTCCATACTCTACAAATCTATGTAAGACATTAAATTATTAAAAAGAATCACTTTCACTTTTTAATCTGACTAATCAATATACATTTTTTTTTCAATTAGTTCCCCCTTAGATCTCCTTGTGCTATTCCAGATCTGTATTAAAAATTTAGACAAAAAAGTTAAGAGTTGGTAGATAACAGTTAAAATATTTATCATCACTCTGCCACCACATCTTGACTTATTTCCCTTTCATTTCATATCTCTCAGCTTACTATATGACACTTGCTGCTTGTTAAAAACCAACAGCACTAATTCTAACTGAGATGCTTGATAGGCAAAAGCATTCTGTAAAGATCTGTACTGGGCTACTGTAGAATTCAAGTTCTACTTTTCTACGTAACATTTAAAAGTTTACTTTCTTTATCTTTCTCCCCCAAGAGGTAAGGAGGAAAAATCAAATACATTTTCTTATCAAAGATTTACACTACACTGAGTTGGACTTTTGCAGTTAATGCAATTTGTTACAGTTAAGGAGAACAGTTGGATATTTTCTTTTTAGTAATACTTCAAATGTCTCCTAATTTTATAACAAGACTGTATTCCCAAATAAATCTTCATATATTTGTCTTACATCTGACAGCTTTTTATCTGGAAAGTGTATTTTTACAGTTTGGGTAGATTCACAATTATTAGTCATATCTAAGCATCCACTTTTGCTCTGACATATAGACACTGGCAGCCATACAGACTCTTCCTACAGACACTATATAGTAAAGTGCTAAAACATACAAGCCTAAGTGCATATGGTCAATCTGATTTGTGTCTCATCCACACTTGTGCAGCTCATATGGCAGTGCTCAGAATCAATGGCTGATGCTCCTCTCTACTACCATACCAAAGTCTCCAATTCATGACAGTTAAAAACAGAAGTGCATGTTAAACCCTCTCTTAGTGATATGGAGTTGAGGGGAAGAAGAATTATCAGATTTTCTCTATCAAAGGCTTTTACTTTTCCCTGTTTTTTTATTGCCCTATGCTGTAGAGAAACAAGTTTTTCTCTAGCTCTTAGGAATATTTTACTTAGCTCCATGGGTTATTTCAATCTTTTGGACAATGACAAACTTTAGCATAATGTACCTCTGAGAACCTCTTAAGGATAATTTTGAAAAAAGTCTCACATGATACTAGGCTATTTCATACATCCTTTTGAGTGCCTTTTTTAAATAAAAGCTACACAAAATTATAACTTCTATACAAAACTATTCCATTATCATTTTATGCCTTTCCTCCCACACAAGAAAATACCTCGGTACTTTTAATTTCAGCACAAGAATTGGGAAAACTAAGATGTAAAGGTTCATCCGGGTGACTTTCTTTCCAGATGCTGAATGCTGTCTTCAGTCCTGCTATAGAGAGTACTTACTAGCACCTTCGTTCTTTGGACAATTCTGCTAGTTCATTCTTGACTGTTAAGATCATCTTTTACTGTAAATATTGTTTCATAACTAGTGCTCCCTATATGAGACATTAAATTTAATTTATTTATTGCAGGATGGCATTTCTTTTGAAATGTTTTTCAGTAAAACAAGAGGATGACTCCATTTAGTCCCTGCTTCCAGCCTTTGAAGAAAAATCTCTTATCCAGCCCATGCAGCAATTGCACCACCTGATGGAGCTACTAGTGGAATCCCAATTATCCTGCAGATTTTTCCCAACAGCAGAACTTACCTCCAATTACTAGCCTGACTAAACGTGGCTTCAGAAAATTTTTGAGCTAAACTAAATTTAAGAATAGAAGCGTAGGAACAGAATAGCATGTGGTAGGCATTGATTATATTCTGATGTCCTGCTACTCATTACAGTTGGTAAGCAATTAACATGAATTTGAAGCACAGCACGTATGTTCTGCCACATGAAAAGATGCAGTATGGAAGTTCTGTGTATTAAGGCACGCATAAGACAAGATAAAACAAAACAATACCGTGACCTGCATTTAAAAAGTAAAAGTCAAGAACACATATTCTATATCCTGATTTATGAATATAAGGTTCATGTGATTTTAAGCCATTTTTTCCAGATCTGTGTGTAAATACCACATCACAGCACTACTCCATATACCATATGTTCATGAAGCAGTGTTCATCTGCTCTTCACTGGTGCAATGCAAGTCTGTTTCTGCTATCAAAGACAAAGAACAGAAAGCCATATAACTGAAGCCACAGCAGACAACCACTCCTGGTGAGTTATTTTGTTCTGTTCAAAAAGCATTAACATTTTGAAGTACTATGGACCCAAGCATATCAGACATATCTTGCTTATCTATTTCCACATTAAAATTAGCAAAATTTAATGAGGTCCTCAGACTGTAACCTCACCACAAACTAAGAATTAAATCAACTATCCAATCTCAGCAGTATTGCAAGCAACCTCCTGAATCTGAAACAACTTATATCAAAATCTAAGAGCGAGGAGGGGGGAGGATAAAAATTCCCATTTTCTGACAAGACCAAAGAACTTAATCCAAACACCATAACTTGCTGTTATCAGTAGCCATTCAGATTCACCCACTGTCAGATACCACTGCTGTCAAAGATTGGGAGCAAGAATCTGATTCTTTCCTTCTACCTTAATCTGTTTGTTCTGCAGGCAACCTGCAAGTGCCTTTCTGGATGAAAAGTAATTGCATATGACCTTTAGTACTACTTCATATTTTTAATATTGATTTGGAAAATGTTAAGAACTACCTGTGACTACTGTTGTAAAATTAATTTTCTTTGCTTCAGGATTTTATTATTTTTTTGCAGCATCGGTGAATTATAGTAGCACTCAGGAACTGCATTCAGTTTTACTTAAAATGTCCTTTCCACCAAATTAATGTACTAAGAATTGACCTTGTTATTGTTTCTATTTTTCCCTACAGAGGGAAATGGCAGACTATTATAAATGTGTCAGAATTCTGGAAAGAATGGGTGGTGTTGGGGCCTCTGAGGATCAGCCTAACTTCACAAAAATGATTTTAAACCCTAACTTCAAGACCTAGGTTTGAAATGTGGTCAGAGATGAAATTTTCACTACAAAAATGGTAAAAACTTTGGGATTTTGTCCCTGAAGCTGGAGAGAGAGGTAACACTGACTCATTAACTGATAGCCTACACCTACATCTTTAGTTCTTCTTATTTTTTCTTTATGTCATTCTTTCTCTTTCACATTTTGTGACTGGTTGAACTGACTGGAAACTGACAAACATCTGCTTTCTTTCTAATGTAAATTCCAAATTCTCTGGCACTTTTTTAAAACCTTGTAATCAGTATAAATATATATATATATTTTAAAGACCTCTAAAAAACAATCAATCAAACAAAAAAAAAAGTGTTTGGATAAACAAAAAAACCCCACACACAGTAGGAAAGGAGGCAAGACAATGGGGATTACTGGTAAACAAATTTCTCAACAGAAATGCTCTAAGAACATGTTCAATAGGACTCATAATTATTAGATAAATAGAGAGAAGAAGCCAATGAGACATTCTAAGCCTGTTAAATGTCACCTCTTCTCCAGAAGATGGAGCATCATGCTAAAATATTACAAACTAAAAAGCGTAAGTGAACTTCAGAACATTATCCCATAGATCTTTGCCTGTTTCACTTCTGCTGAAGTGAATATGACCTACGGGGCAAACACAATGCCTCAACACGCTGGGAGAAAAGAACAGGGCCTGGCAGTGCTCAAGCTGGTCCGAGCCTGCTGTCACACCTTGTCCTTCCAGCCAAATTCTGGCACCGTGGAGTGGGTAGGGTGCTCAGCCAAACTTTCTTCTTTTTTGATTCTTCATACAGCTTCCCCAGCAAATGCTTCCTAGATGAGGGATATGATCATTCTAGAAGGTAATGAAGCATCTCCAGTAAGAGCTCCAACTACTACTATCACCTCTCTGGAGCTTCTATGGGCAGATTCAGAACCTAATGGTCTCATCAGCCTTCAAAATTCATTTGGAGCAGAGCTTCTGCTTTCCTTTCCTTCGAAAGGAATCTAATTTATACATGCAAACACTGCTTTAAGGACTGAACCAACATGAACCAAATTGAAATAATCAGGGCATTTCCTTCAAAACTGCGCTACTGCTCTGTACTTAATTGCTAATGCAGACAGAAGCCAAAGTCTGAACTGAAGCAGGTGCAGAGGAGTGCTTTTACCTCCCCCCAGAGGACAGAGAAGAGGAAATGACTGTGTAACAGGTTAAGATGAAAAGCCAGTCCTACTTTAACAGATATGTACTTCTAAAATTTCTATTTGATTTTTAAAAACATTTTAAAACAGTCACTCAAATAATGTATTCAATGTAATATGGTGAATTACACAAGTTTATCAAGCATTGGGCACAACATAAATGTAATATAGCATATGAGGTTGCTAGCCTATAAGCTTGTATACTTAAAAAGAAACAAGTTCTGAAAGCAGTAACTTGAATATTCTTCCCTGTTCTATTTAAATTTGTAAATCAAAACAGCAAGTAAAAGGGTATTGTAGTTCAGTCCAAGAGGAAAAAAATACAGCATAAACTGTGCCTTGCAAAGCAAATTTTAGCAAGACAAAGTTTATTTTGCAAGGCTAGTAGTAATATTGAAAACTGGCAGGTGTTCAAAGCCTCGCCTGTTTCTTAGGGACTTTGATTCCCTAGTCAGTCTATCCTATACCTAAATTGAACAAGTCCAAATACGGGCTCATCAGCTTAGCAAGCAAAGATACTCTTCTGCTGCCTACAAATCCTTTCTAAAGACATTTTCTTCTTAGGTAGAGTTAAAACACCTCTATCCGGTCTATTCCAGTGTTCATTCCCTGTTTGCTAAAAATGCCAACCTCTCAGCTTCCCTTCCTAGAGAAAAGCTGTAAGTCACATTAAGAATTACTAGTCTGAATTGGTTTAGGTTTCACTGATACAACTTTTTTCTTTTTCTTTTTATTGGTAGGTTCCAGCAATGTTAGTCACATAGCAATATAGCTTCTGAGCAACTTTTCTATAAACAGATTTGCTTCCAACAAAAGTTATATGCTGAAAAAAAATCAAGTAGACCCAGATGGCCTTGGTCCACAGAAACAGACTTTGGTATATGAGCCTGGTAAGGCTCAAGACAATATGTAATAATATTGATATTAACTGTTTGCTACACAATCCTAGGAAGAAATTGTCGTTGAGTAAAAAGAACAAGTCTATTTAGTTATTTTATTTATTTTACATTTAGCCTGTAAGTGAAAACTAGTGTCTACATTCAAACAACTTGATGAAGAAGGAAGGGATTACAGGAATACAAAGGAACTGTAGGATGTGTACTAAATATATTTTAAGCTAAAGTCCAGACAGCCTGAAAATCATTTCTTTTATTACCTGGAGATATCACGCCATCCCAGATATAAGTAGTTCTTTAATCATTTGCTTACCTAGCCTACCAATACCCTATTTGTCTAAGGAATTTCTAAACCTCTACCATACATAGCAGAGCAGAAACAATGCACTTTTTTGTAGTTATTTTTATTTTGTAGTTATTTTTTACACAGGAATAGCCAAGCTGAAGTCACATGGGTTGCTTTGTATGTGGGAGTTTTGTTTAATAGTCACTGAGGAAAGATACATGACACTTTACGCTCTAAATACACTTCCCTAGGAAATGAGAATTGCCAGGTAAGATTGTAGTCAAACCAGGGCAGCAATGATGGAGCAACCAGAGAAAATGGAAACCTAATAAATTGTTTTGATTAATGAAAATCATGCATGTTATAGACCTTTCAGAGAAAAATAAGAATAAACCCCAACCTCCTCTGTATTTCTAACTGTGAGTTTGTGACTAAACCCAGCAAGACTAAAGACCGTAACTTAACAGAGGTCATCCATCATTCCTCTGTGCTGCTACTTTTCACCTAACAATAAAACAACAAAAAAAGTCTGAATGCAAGATATTACATTTTGAAGTGTTGAAACAGCTTTCACCCCAACTGTATTCATCAACACTACTCACAGCAGACTGCATTTGAGAATCTCAAATAATTTTGATACAGTAGCTGGTGATACAGTAGCCTTGAACAGCACAAAACACTGGGGTGGAAGGCCCCTCAGGCCTTACTGATACCGAGTTAAAAAGAACATATGACAAACTGAGTATGCGCGAAGACCAAGTTCAACCAGCAGACACGGTGAGGAAGACTATCGACGACCGCCAGAGGACCCTGGAAGACCACCAATGGTCATGGATGCACCTGCGTCAAGGATATTTACATATATTAATGAGTTCTAGGTAATAATATGAATATGTTAATCATTTCTGGGAAAGGTAATGAATATGTATATTCTGATTGCTTATAACCTTTGTAGTTGAACAACTCAGCGCGCACACTGGGCGAAGTGATCCCCTGTGCGCCCAGTGCTGCAATAAAGAATGCCTGCTTTCTAACATTCCAAAATTGAGTCTTAGAGAGTCCTTAAACACTGGTTTATGGCATCAATTTTCCCTCCAAAAAAGCTTCACAAGCTGCTTGTGAGCTAATAGACCTGTATTTGTTATAGGAGGTTGTTCATGCGATAGGACTCACCAATTTACTGCACTAGAATAAAGAAATGCCCAACTTGAACTGAAAAACAGTATATAACAATTGCATGTATTTACTTCCATAAAATATCACTTTAAGTAAGAAAACTTAGAAAGTATATGAAAAAATGTTATCTGGACTTGTCATACACAGCAAGAAAAGCACCATTTTTCATATCCACATCAGCCTTTTAGTAACACTCGTTTCTAGTAGGGCAATTACTGAGGAAAAAAGTCGCTCTTACCTCTGGGCTTTGTCATAAGGAAGTGCTATTCTCCGAATTCCTCCTCTAGTGCTTAAGTATCTCACAAAACTTCCTTCCACGTGCTGTGTCTCTTCTCCCAGGTGACACAGCCGGGGCAGAAACCATGAGATTGGGCCGAGCTTGACCCTGGATGCTGGTGAACGGCCAGTCCCTGGCCCCGCTCCCTCAAGGGCAGGCAGAGCAAGGGCTGGCCTGCCTCGGGCTGAGCCTCCACAAAATGCACGTTGCTGACCAGAAGTGACAGAAAATAGGCGCAAAGGGACTCCATTTGCCTCAAGTTTGTGACAGGGTGCAGCAGCGTTCACCTTTCAGCGATTAAGCCGGCTCACCATCAATCATCCCCGTGGATGCACCGACACTTCAGTAATTAATTCTACAGGTAAGAAGTAATGTCCGTGGCGACAGTAAAGCTCGAATTTGTAACCAGCCGCTGACGAGGGCTGGCTGGGGAAGTCTTGGAGTCGCGACCTGTCCTGGTGGCCGGGCGACAAGGGCCGGGCCCGGCGTGCGGGGCGCCCCGCGCGCGTCCCCTCATGCGGCGGCCGCGCCTCGCGCCGTAACGGTCGCTCGGGGCTGGTTGGGCGCCTCGGCGGGAGCCGGCGGGGTCCCTCGCCCGGGGCGAAGGGGAAGGCCCGGGGCAGAGCCCCACGGCTGGCGGGCAGGTTCCTGGCCGCCTTTCCCCTCCTCCTGCCCCAGCAGGTTCTCCCGCGGGCGGCCGTCGGGGCGGCGAGGGGCTGAGGGAGCAGCTCGGGGCAGCGCCGCTTCTCCGCCTGGTGAGTGGCCGCGGCGGCCGGCCCGGCCCCCCCAAGCGCGCTTCCTCGGGCGGTGAAGGGCAGGCGGGAGCGGAGGAGAGCGACCCTCTGTTTTCCCGTCACATCCCCGGAGACGGGCGCTGTCGCCAGCGCCAAGGGCAGCGCCTGGAGCCGGCTGCGAGCTCTGCCCTTCTCCCCCGCCCGCCTCCCCGCCGGGGCCGGGCCGGCTCTCCTGCCCCAGCCCTGCCTCCCGTTTGCCCCCTGGGCAAAGGGGAAGAGGAGAAGCATCTCCCGGGCTGGCCGCCTCGCCTGGGCCGAGGAGGGGTTTCAGCGGCTGTAGGGTCCTGCCGAGACGCTGGGGCAGGGGACTCTGAGGGCAGTGAGAGACGGGGGGCACGGGCAGAGAGCACAAGCATGGTTTGCGGCTTTATGGTGAGCCATGACCCGTGCTGTCAAAAAAAGATTATGGCTTGGGATCTACTTTATACCAGTAAGCTTTTGTGAATACCCAGACGTTTTGTTGTAACTGACTTGTAACAAACTCCCAAAGTGTATGTGGTCACACCGGCATGAGGACGTGTAGCTATTTCTGTATGGAAGGTGCATAATGTACTAGTCTGTAAATGTTACCTGTGGTTTTCATAAAAAATAAAACACCTGTATCTGAAATAAGAAACTTTAAATGTCAATTTCAGACACAGGTTGAGATGACAGGAGGCTCTGACCACTGGAAAACTGGTGAAATGGTGACAGCAGGGTGGAAAAAAAGATGTCAGAGGGAAAAGCACGCAATCCGCTTACTTTGCTTTTCTTTGTCAGAAATTATGGTTATTTGCATCAGAGACTGAACTGTTCAAATAATGATTTTAGTGAAATCTGGCTGGCTACACAGCAGAAAGGAAACAAGTGAAGGAGCACAGGGAGAGCCAGGCCAGGGAGAGTCGTTGGCTGAAATGTTGTGGTGTTAGTTGCAGTTGTAGAAAAAGTGTGTTAACATCATCAGTTTGGCTTGTCTTCACTCCCATTCCCAAACCGTGATTTCTTTGCATTGTTCACATTGAGCACATAATGGTTTCTTAGCAGACCTGGTCTAAACAGTGTGAGTATAGACTATAGAATAGGACTTAAGCACATAGAATAGAATCATAGAATAGTTCAGATTGGAATAGCCTCAGGACGTCACCTAGTTCAACAACCTCCTCGTAACCTCTCAGCATGGGACATGCGAGCCTTCTGACATGTTGGCTCCACCTTGCCATTTCTGTGAGGCCGTAAGTGGACTAATCCTCCCAAAAACGCACTGCATGGGTCTAGAAAAGAGCTCAATCAACTTATTTTGCAGTATAGGTGTGGTCAGGTTCAGAATCTGCTAGCTCTGAGGCCAAAAGCCTGTCCGTTTTCATTGTCTGAGGAGGCTGGTATCTCTACTTCTGTGCAATTTGCAAAAACAGCGTGGGTTATAGCATGTGATGGAAAATCTGAAAACTGTAGAAGAAATAGAGGAAATTCTTCCATTTTTTTCAGTGTTGCTAAGATGTTACCTTACACAGTGTGTTCACGGCATTTCAAGAGGATGCTCTGCAAGTGGCACAAATCCAGAAGAGAAAAATTAGAATATTTAGAATATTTAGAAGTTTCTGGAAAGTATGATCTACAAGAAAATACTGGAGACATTGGAAAATGGAAGGCTGGATGTCTTCCATTAATCTTCGTGCAGATGGAGGGAATAACTTAATGGTCCTGGAGGACAGAATGAGAAGTAACAGGCTTAAATTGCCAGTTACTTGTGAAGTGTGAAGTTGTGAAGACTGAAACATGTGTTGGGGTGGTTGTGGAATTTCAGCTTGTGTTGAGGCTTTTTACAAATGCTTACCAGGGATAATACAGGTATCATTTATCATACCATGGGATAGGGAATGGGCAGGTGACCTAGTGAACACCAAGAAGCTCTGAATGCTTATCTTTGTCTTCCTAACTTCTCAGTCATTTTGTGTTGAATCATGTTGAAAATAGAATTGAATCTAGCTGTACCACAGAGATAGGGGCTTCAGAAGATGAGAAACAGGTGCCTATTTACCTTTGAGAGCGAGATGGTAGATAAACCCTATTAAGAGTATTTTTAACTAGCTGAAGTTAAATGCAAGCAATAGACACAATACAGCTGCAAGTTTCTAATAATCACATATTTATCATTACTATGAACAAAGGTTTTCCAGCACAACTAGTGAGTGTTCTGTGCTGACCTGAGTATGACTGAGAAGTCTGAAAAAACACCATTGAGTACTGCTGGTGCCAGCTCTTTGCATTTTATTTAGTGTTCTGCCCATTGTAATTTCTAAAACTAATGTGGGGAACGCACTTAGTTTGCTAGGGACGACAACTTGATGACAGTGTTTTCCTGCTCTGAAACAAGAAGAGGTATTAGGATTTAATAAACTGCCATAATAAATATTTTATAAAATATTTTGCATTTGCAAAACCATAAAAAATAAAAGACTTCAGATAAGAGTTACTCCATGTATTTGCTTTTAAAATCCAGTCCTTTGTTGCAGGGCACAAAAGATGGAGTATTTGCATAAATGTTTGAGAGCAAAAAAATTGATGTCTCTAAGTAAACGAAAGCTGAATAAAATAAATAATACTTCAGCAAAGGAGATTTTATATGGCTTTCAAACTAAAGATCATTCTGTTCAGCCAAGTACCTTAGATATAATCTGCAAAAGTAAGGCTTATATCAGAAGAAAAGTGTATTCTGAATCGAATGTGCTTTCAGTGCCAACGGAAGAACACCACCAGTGTTCCAGTCAAGAGTCAGAACAGTGGCTAACACAAAATCTTTTGGTGTAAATATTGATCAAAATATTACTCAAGAAGAGTGTCAAAATCCTATGTCTGAGATAATTTGCAACAAAAATTCATATGCAAAACAACTTTTAAATGCTGGTTGTTTGAAATACATACTTCATAAAAGATGTAATGATGTAAACATACCACCATCAGCAGCAGTTCCATTTTTGCTGGAGTCAGAGGTGACTGTCCCTGGATGACGAGAGAGAGTGCTTCTGAGAAGGCTGCAACTGCAAGTGATAATAAGGGTAAGGAAGCTAACAATGCCATTACCATCCTACAAAAGGTGAGCTTAAAACATGGGACAAAATTCAGAGTAGTTTTTTTCTCTTGAATCTTTGAAATGCTCGTGAAGTATCTTTTAGCACTTCATACTCTATTGAGTAGTTCATATTTCGTGAATACAAAAAACTATGCTTGCTTTAAGGGGAAACTTGCTAGGATGGAATAGACACTGAATTTCATAGTTACCCTGTTCTGGTGCTGAGTGCTTTGAAAGTTACTGTTCAAAGAAAATTAAAGTATATGTAGCCAATTCAGTTGTTTTCTCAGTTATTTGAAAGGTATTTGTTATATGCAGTCCTAATGACTTCGGTTTGATTGTGTTCGCTTAATAGTAATCAGGATCTTAATGTTCTATTTAGAAAAAGATAAGTAAGTTTTTCACATTTCACATTGTAATGGTAGCTCAGTTACATTTCTAAATTGGTAGAAATTCAAAGTTTCTTGGAGGCCAGTGTCCTTAGCCTGTTGGCATTCAGCTCATTGGTGTTCCCATTGTTCAGGGGTGGGGAATTAGGTCCAGCCCTGTCTGTTACTTCAATAGCTGCACCTACTGCTGGTCCTACTGCTTGAGATGATCAGTGGAGTGAAACTGAAGTACCCCGTTCTGCTAAATTATGGTGCAAAACACCTCTTGTACAGTCATAAAATACTTGTTAAATTTATATAGCGTCACAGTCAAGTGATGAGTCAGGAATGCTATCCTTTTTGGCAAGGTACAATCTTTAAGTTGCAGGTGCAAGATTCTTCTTGACTACAAAGTATTACCCCATTGGAACCCCTAGAGAATATTTCCTTTATGTCATTTTTCATTTTAATAAAAAGAGGGGTAGGAGGAGAGGCATTTCATTTGCTGTTAGTAAGAAAGAGTGTTCCTAAAATGATGATGGTTCTGACATGCCTCCGAGGCCGGCTACTCAGCTGATAAGGCTTAAAGAATCCCTAATCCTGGGAAGAGGCTTTCTATGATATGTCAAAAAGCTCTTAGGTAAATGAGACATGAGAGGCACTGGCTCAGAATAGGGTACGAAAAGCCTTCAGGTATATCTCAGTGTTCTCAAGGTAGGCAACATGTTGTTGTCACTGGAAAAAAAAAAAAGGAAGAAGGTAAAATAAGTATCTGTAATGAAGTTTAGTAGTGAGAAAATTAATAGCAGCAGCCTGATCTTGTTTCTGTCCCCCTCTTCCCCAGGCTTTTGCCTAAGTTTTTGGTTTCTGTTTCTTTTTTTGCACAAAATACTATGTCCCAACTCTATTTCAAGATCAAACTGTTGCAGCATTTTTAAGGAGGAGCATCAGTGATTTGAATGATACAACTCCTCCCTCACTGCTTTCAGTTGTAATTATTTATATTCTAATGTAGAAGTTTGAAAGGTTGATGGTGGCTTCCCCCTGCCATCCCCCTCAGGGAGCACTGGAAGAGGGTAAGCTCAGTAAGCAGAGAAAATACCCAGTGTAAGTGTATTAAGATTTCTGGTGAAATCAAGAAAAAAGAGTATTTGTACAGTGTCAAAAAAGGAAGAAAGTCTTTTGGGAAAGGTAACATGCAGTGATTTGAATGTTTGGATTGTTGGTTTTTATGTGTTTTAAAACAGATAGGGGAGGACTAATGATTTAGATTAGCAATGTTAGTAACTGTCTTTCTACAGAGAATACAAATAGGTGTTTGGAGGGGAGAAAATACTGAAGTTATTTTCAATGCATTCTCTACTTGTCCAAAATGACGAACCTGATGTCCTTCTATGACAAGATGACCTGATTATTGGATGAGGGAAAGGCTGTGGACATTGTCTACCTAGACTTTCGAAAAGCATTTGACGCTGTCCCCCATAGAATTCTCATGGAAAAAATGGCAGCTCATGGCCTGGATGAGCATATGATCTGCTGGATCAAGCACTGGCTGGATGGGCGGTCCCAAAGAGTGGTGGTCAATGGAGTTAAATCCAGCTGGAGGCCGGTCACAAGTGGTGTCCCTCAGGGCTCAGTGTTGGGACCATTTCTGTTTAACATCTTTATTGATGACCTTGATAAGGACATAGAGTGTATCATCAGCAAGTTTGCAGATGACACCAAGCTAAGCGGGAGTGTTGATCTGCATGAGGATAGGGAGGCTCTACAAAGAGACTTGGATAGATTGGACCGATGGGCCAATGCTAACGGAATGTGCTTCAACAAGGCCAAGTGCCAGGTCCTGCACTTGGGCCACAACAACCCCATGCATCGCTACAGGCTTGGGGAAGCGTGGCTGGAGAGCTGCCTGGCAGAAAAGGACCTGGGGGTTCTAATGGACAAGCGCCTGAATATGAGCCAGCAGTGTACCCAGGTGGCCAAGAAAGCCAATGCCATCCTGGCTTGTATTAGAAATAGTGTGACCAGCAGAAGTAGGGAGGTGATTGTCCCCCTTTACTCAGCACTGGTGAGGCCACACCTTGAGTATTGTGTCCAGTTCTGGGCACCTCAATACAAGAGAGATATTGAGGTGCTGGAGCGAGTGCAGAGGAGGGCAACGAAGCTGGTGAAGGGCCTGGAGAATAAATCTTATGAGGACCAACTGAAGGAGCTGGGACTGTTTAGTTTGAGGAAGAGGAGGCTGAGGGGAGACCTCATCACTCTCTACAACTACTTGAAAGGACATTGTGGAGAGGTTGGTGCTGGTCTCTTCTCACAGGTAATTAGCAATAGAACAAGAGGGAATGGGTTCAAGCTGCAGCAGGGTAGGTTTAGGCTGGACATTAGGAAAAAATTCTTCACAGAAAGAGTGGTCAGACACTGGAATAGGCTGCCCAAGGAGGTGGTTGAGTCACCATCCCTGAATGTGTTTAAGACTCATTTAGATGTGGTGTTAAGGGATATGGTGTAAGGGAGAACTTTGTAGGGTGGAGCTGATGGTTGGCCTCGATGATCCCAAGGGTCTTTTCCAGCCTAAATGATTCTATGATTCTATAAAATATAAAATATTCCCAAAGTGTATTACCCCTGTGATTTCAGCAGTCAGTCCCTGACGATGCAGAGGTACTTCTGTGTGGAAAGGTGGGAGGAAGGTAGTGAGGGGCTGTGGACACAGAACTTAGGTAAAACTTCCTTCCTGTCTGCATTGGAACTGGAGAGGCAAGACTGACAAGTGTAGGAGGATATCTGGAGGAGGAAAAAGAGGGAGAAAGAACAGCTGTATAGGAAAAGTATAGTTAGTTCTCAACTTATGGCTGCAGTGAATGACCACCAAGAGTGAAAAATCTGGTCCTATGCATGTCATCAGCATATTTCATATTTAGCAGTATTGTTGCACATCAGTATCTGTTGTTCATCAATAATGTCTTGAAGACAGAGAGATTTCTCTTCCAAACTGGGACCGAAGACAATACTTTGTTCAAGGCATTAAGTTGACAGTATTTTAAGAGCCTCAACATTTTAGCAACAATCAGGTATAATAAAAATATTTTAATTAAGAGAATTAAAGAAGCTAAACACTTTCTTTGCTCTTTTGCTTTTTGTAAAAAAGAGGGAACTATTCTATTGTCACAAGAAAGCAGAAGAAATTCAGTAAGATCTTTGAATGAAAGGAATGAGTTTGGCAATTTCTTTTTATCACAGAGGCAGAAAACAAGTAATCTGTGTAGAGAATACTGATCAGGAATTTATATGTTTTTTAATGGAAACATTTTTTTTCCGCTTCACTTGCTCATGAGTACTCTCTGCTTGAAAGCAGAGATCTTGCCTGTCAGCAATTTTTGATCATCAGTCCTGTAGAAAGTAAAATCTTAAATTTTGTACATAGAGAAATTATAAACATTTTTAAAAAGTTTAAAGCTATGCTAGCACACTGGTAGTGATTAATATAAACACATTAATTTTATCTCTTTAAATTTTAGAAAGGAGGTAAGTCCAGTGGAGAGTGCCAAGGTACAAAATTCTATGTTTTGTACCTGCTAGAAACGCCATACAAACAATAGAAAGAAAATTACCCTACTCTCCTAAAATTTAGCTAAATTTTAAATTTAGCACAGTGTTTAGGTAGTCATTTCAATGTTTTTAGATTTTTAGATTTGAAACAGCTTTTCTTTATTATAGATCAAACTTATGATTGGTGAGCAGATGGATATTTTAAATAATGACTTCTTTAATCAAAAACTAGAAAGTTTAAATAGAAGAATTGAACAAATACAATGCAAAAAAACCCACGAAGAAATAGCTCAAACACTCCTAGTAAGTTTCTTTGCATAACTGTGTGAATATTTTGCATGTGTAATACATCTGACTATTATGCTACCTTAGAGAAAGACTCCAAAAGTATGCAATCTTTTCATCTTGTGTGACATAAAGATAAGTTAATAACAGTTCTGCTTTTAGCCTTTTTTCATTACAATTGTTTCACTGTCTACTCTTCATATGATAATAATATATAACTTCCTTATTTCAGGTGAACTCTTAAGTATTTCTTAACCCATGCTGTGTTTCTTTTCTGTTGCAGAAGAAAGTATCAAAACTTGAGAGACGTATTGATGCTTTGATAGCATTTCAGGAGGAAGCAGTCTCAAAAATGGCCATTCATCAGGTATGATGCAGATGTAAACTGCTTAGTTGTAAACTAATAAATGACTGTGGATCATTACACTGAAACCTGGTGACTTTGACAACAGCTACATTGCTGTTGCTTACATTAAGAACTGAAAAACCTATGTAGAGCTCTTTAATTGTTTGATCTTTTGAGAATTTGTTTTCAGTTTTAGACTACAACATAGTTCTTTTCAGTCATCATGATTAAGCAAACTGAAAACTAGGGCATAGACACTACATGTGTTGACAACTTTTGCTTTGATGCTGTCCTATTGGAGGGCCACTGGAATTTTTCTAGTGAAGGGTCAGACCTCTTCATTGCAAAGTTAAAGCTTCTTAGAGCATACTTGCCTCTTTGAGCTACCTTTCAACAACCATTTAGTTATAGTCCACCAGTTGCATAGGGGCCATGAACTGCAAGTTGAAAACCACTTCCTTAGGCAATTAAATTGAAAATATGATAGAGTAAATGAAAAAGTTAGTAACATAGTGAATGGGAGCACCTGGCCAAACTGGTTTCAGAACACAAAAGGTGGGGTGCAGGGAGTTGCCATTTGACTCAGCTCCATCTGGCCTCGTCAGCCCCTTATTGATCCCTATCTATGCAGAGATAACTTGGGGGGAGCTGTGGAAATGGCTCAGCCCCGGGTGGTACCAACGCTGCATTACAATAAGAACCGAAACCAGAACCAAAACCCGAATGATGCCTTTAACAAACAAAATGCCCTGAGTCAAGTCCCACCACTATTCAGTGAGCGTAAGACCAGACATCACAAAATAAACATAGAATCATAGAATCATTTAGGTTGGAAAAGATCAGGTTCGTCAGGCAGGACCCCCCTTTCATAAACCCATGCTGACTAGGCCTGATCCCCTGCTTGTCCATTATATGACTTGTAATGGCACTCAAAATGATCTGCTCCATGACCTTCCCTGCTACTGAGGTCAGACTGACAGGCCTATAGTTTCCTGGATCCTCCTTTCTGCCTTTTTTGTAGATGGGGCTATCTAAGGGGCTATCAAACCACCGGAGATAACCATCCCAGATAGTGTAATCCATTCAAGCACAGTCCCGAAACAGGATATTTAAGTCCAAAAAGTTTTGGGTAGCAAAGGGGGGAGTCTTCCAAAGATATAGCTGGCCTGTAGGAGATTCTTCCCCCCCTTGCCCAGGACGCTGTGCAAGGTAACTTCCCGGGATTGAGTGGCCTTACCTGAGAGAGAGGGTAAGTGATTTAATAACATATGTATGATGTCTAGCATGCTCTAAGATCGTGATCATTTAAGGTATTCATATCTAGCGCGCTGGTGGTTTGTGTTGTTACTTTTCAGGATCATTTGTTAGGTGGCAATAGTGTATTCTGTGAATTGTTTTTGTTCTTTTCCCTTAAATTGCAATAGTGCATTCCTCCATTGCATCCATAGAAACTTGCAAATAGTGGCATATCGGACCTGTGAGTGAAGTTCAAATAAATTGTTAATTTGTACTTCTCAGTGAAGCCTTTTCCTTTCTGTCACACACAGCTACCAATACGTGAGCATTTGAGCATTTTTTCATGGTATTGATACATTAGTGTGAAAGTGATAAGATTACAAAACATCATTTTTTTGTAGGGACATTTCATTCTTATGAAGAACAGGAATTACTCATGTCCCTAGCATGATTGTGTTTTGTTGTGCTGAAATTCTTTTAGCTAATATTATGGGAGAAGGAGTTCTGTGAACTGTCAGCCTCTTGGTTCATGCTGACTGTATATTTAATGAAAAAATCTCACTTTTACACAAATGTGCTTGTTTAAAAGAAGTCTTTGGAGTCTAAGTCTTTTTGTTCTTTCACATCTAAAAGTATAAAAGAATTGCATGTGATAAACATGACAAACATGCAGTCTTTTTGTTTAAGGGTTTCACATGTTTTACAAAATTCATTTCATATCTTCTTGGCCTTTTCCCAAAAACTTTCAACACAGCATAAAACAGGATAAGGTCAAGTAAGATGCCTACACGCCTCAGAATTTAAGTAAATGTTCGGGATTTTTAAAAACAAGTTAAGCTTCAAGGAAAAAAAAAAGTGGTTTGGCATTACAGTGGATTTAATGTGATATTCTTTTGTTGTTGTGTTTAATTACACCTTAATTACTTCAGCACTTTTTGCAAATATGACCAGGTTTATACTGTAGGTTTTATGACAAAGCAGTATTTTTCCTCCTTTGTCAGACAATGCTTCCAAGTCCAGACAGTCAAAAAAAAGTACTAAACCAGCTTGAACCTTCTGCGTTCTGTTCTGATATCATAAATATACCAACAAGTTCCTCAAATACACTTTTGCTGTCACCATACACTGGTTTCACTTCAGCACATGTTTCAGAATATATAAGGTATGTATCTAGAGTTGAATAGTAAAATGTAGTTAATGTCCTTATATTGCTTTAAAGCATTTATGATAAAATTAATTAACCATCCACACTATAAAATCAAACTATTAGCATGAATATGTTTCAGTATGCCTAATAGCATCTGTTGATATTTTTGAGTATTAAGTGATCCTAGGTCTGAGATAACAAAATGTACGTCAGTAGATCTCAAAATGTACCTCAGTAGTGCCATTTGCTGTCTGGTTTGAGATCATGAAATTGCTAGGTTTTGGGTAATGTGAGTAAGTGATGGTTACAGTTTAGAGAGCAGAGAAATCTAGTACAGTTAAAGTGTGCCCCTATTTTAA
This sequence comes from Larus michahellis, assembly GCF_964199755.1. Taxonomy (NCBI): domain Eukaryota; kingdom Metazoa; phylum Chordata; class Aves; order Charadriiformes; family Laridae; genus Larus; species Larus michahellis. Next base: position 12,837,216 of record NC_133903.1, on the reverse strand, counting down.
TAAATTGAACAGAATAACTTTGTTGTTTTACTAAGACAGAAGCAAATAGGCTTTATTTCTATAAAAGATGTCTAGAATATGAATGTTCCTGATGCATACCACCTTCCACTGTTAGTAAAATGTAGCAATGCGCAAGTTAGTAAATTGAGTGGATTTAAAATTTTTTCTCAGTGCCATAATTTATTAAGAGGTTTATTAAAGTTTATTTACTGTGCCATTATTTTTTTATTTTAATTATGTCTTAATCAATGAGTTCAACTTTCAATGGTTGATATATTTGTGTAGCTATTTTAATGCTTTTTTATTTAAAGAATTAATTCTTGTATATCTCCAACAAGTTTTATCTATTTTTTATCAGTTCTGATGAAGTCATACTGGTCTCTGTGGAAAACCAAAATTCAGCAACTGCAAATAATTCAGGTATTGAAATTTAACATCGAATCCATGCATGCTAATGCATTTACTACAGAATATACAAAGTACATCTAGAATATTGCAAACTACTACTCATGTTTTTTCTTTTTTAAAATGTCATTAAAATCCAGTTGTGATTCTGAAATGCTTACAGATGTGCCAGGTTTTTGTGTGTGGTTTTTTAATTGATACGTTAGCGTGCTTTCACTTTATCAAGATGTTTATTCGTAGACTTGCATTATTTTTAAAATGTTTAAATGAAACCAATTAAAAGCCTAGTATGAGATGCACTAATGAAAACTTTTATACATCCAACCCACTGTTTTATTATTACAACGTTCTTTTCAGGAAATAGCATAGAAAGAGGAGAGGATTAATTTAATTTTCTAAAAATCAAATTATTGTAACTTAGTCGATATTTTAAAACAGTAGAAACACTACATTTTTTTACCAAGCTTGACTCTGTCATATAAATAATGTAGTGACAAAGTGAGCATTCTGAGCAGCTCATTCTGATAGCAGTTGCTGCTTAAAGGAAACAAGTATCACCCTTTAATCAAAAAGTAACACACAATCGGCTCTTCGTCCTCTCTACCCATGTATTTTCTTCATTGTAATTGGACTAATTCACTGGGGAAAAAAAATATAGGGAAACACTAGACCACAAAATCTTGAATAGCGTCTCAGAATGCACACTTTGACACACTGCTTCCTTACAGAGATGTCTTTGATAGTTAGAAACCTCTAAGACAATTCTGGGCCAGCTGAGTTGACTTGCCAGATAGTTGCTTCTTCGACAGAGGCAATACTGAGCATTCTTGGCGAGTCTGTCATTTCCATAAGATATTGTCCCGTGTGTTTTGGGAGGGGAGATTGCTAATATTCTGCTGCTCTGACAAAGATTAAAAAATATTCTTGTCACAGTGTAAATTAAGACTTTTAGATAAAACACATTTACGTATTTTAAACTTCTGTGAAAATTGTGTTACAGCTATTCCAAATAACCAAATGTCTACACAAGCAGAAATATCAACAACAGTTCAGGTAAAAAAATAAATTAAGGATATTTTTCATGTTTTCTTCAAGTAAAGCCAATTGACATTGACTGTACATAGACTGCTTCAATATCCTGGCATTTGAGTTACTATTATAGGTGCATAGTTTTGGGTAAAATGTATGAACACAGAATGTAGGTATGTGGGCTGTCATACCTCTTGCTTTTATTATTGTTCTATCACCTTCTTAAAGGTAAACTTACAGGGAAAAGAATGAAGTGAAAAGTGATGATGAAATGTCGTGCTACTTTTCCCTTGGAAACGGGGACCTTGTCTCCTGGATGACTGTATTGCATGGAAGGTACAGAAACAGTTAGGTTGCAGGGCACAGAAAATTGAGCAAATCAAAGGGGAAGAGATATTGGTCAATCTTGAACTATGTTCATTTTGTAAGCACTTACTCAGCTTTGTTCTTCATTTTTGATACAAGGTGAATATTTAAAGAAAAGTTTAAAGAAAAATGTCTGTCTCTCCCAGCATTGACAGCTTAGTCAAGCTTGCTTTTTAATCCCTTAAACAAAAGCAAGCTAATGCTTTCCCATTTGAAAGGACACATTTGTGTTAGTATGTGTTCAGAATGCTTTTTGAGGAGTTTTGATTCTGGGTAGTCCATCTCTGAAATTTTTTGATTGTTTGGGGAAAATAATCATAGATAATTGCAAAAATTCAAGTCCTGAGGAGCACGTCTTTTACCATGGTAATCTGTACATCCTCAGAGAAATCTAGAGATCATGTTGGGACTGAAGTGTTTTTCATAACCTCTTCCTTCCCAGTGTATTTAACCAGTTCAATTATATTGGTGACAGCAGCTGAGTCCATGGGAAGACGTTAACTGTGGGGTTTTTTCAATGGGAGGGGGGAGTAGACAAAACTTCATTGGTGTAAATTTGTGTAAAAACTGCTACAAAAACATGGTGTGTAATGGTTCATTGAGCTGATCAATTGAGTAGCTATTTCCTGTAAGAATATAAAAATAAAAAATTATTATTAGTGTATCTGGTACTACATCTGATTGTACAGGAAAGTGTCCTCAAACAATTAGATGATGTTTTAAATAGTTTGTTGTGAACAATCAAGCAATACTTCTACTGGCTTAAATTTCTGGATATATGCTATGACTGGCTCTATAACTTTGCATTTTTACAATAATTGTCTTTTGTTGTAAGAGATCTAAGCTAACAGGTAGTGTTCCATTCTGCTAATTGTTAAGTAGTCTTGGCGATACTTGACAACAGAGAAGCCTTCCAGTGAAATTCTATATTGTTTTATCAGAGTGAAATGAAGGAAAGAAAACGCAAAGTGATTGATCTATCAGAAGAAGAAAACCACGATTGTAGCAAAGGTAAAAGAGAAAAATATTTTCATTTACTTTTCACCATCTCCCTAAACTTAATGTCTGATGTGTAACTTAATGTAGGTAACTTTAAGGATGAGATAATTCTGTGTAATCATCAAACTATATCCATTTCTGTATCGGGTTTACCTGTGAAAGTTTTGGTAGTGGGGAGTGGCTTCTCTGACAACAGATTTGGAATTGGATCAGATGGGTCAGTTGGATCATGTTGGACAGAGCCATTTCTAGCAAGCTCCAAAATGGACCTTCCGCTGGCAAAAGCTGAGCCAATCAGTAATGCTGGTGGCACCTCTGTGATAAAATATTTGAGAAAGGCTAAAAAACGCTTACAGCAGGTTGCAGACCTGGCAGACACCAAGGTCAGTGAAGAAGGAGGGGGAGGAGGTGCTCCAGGAGCCAGAGCAGAGATTCCCCTGCAGCCTGTGAAGACAACCATGGTGAAGCAGGTTGTCCCCCTGCAGCCCATGGAAGACCGCATCAAAGCAGATATCCACACTGCAGTCTAAGGAGGACCCCACCCTGGAGCTGGTATACATGCCCTGAAGGAAGCTGCACCTCATGGAGAGTCTTGGAGCGGCTCCTAACAGGAGCCTATGGAGAGGTGCCCATGCAGGAGCAGGTTTTGTGGCAGGACCTGTGGCCCGTGGGCGACCCATGCTGGAGCAATATGCTCCTCATGGATTGTACATGGAGAGGATCCATGTTGGAGCAGTTTGTGAAGGACTGTATCCCACGGGAAGACCCCATACTGGAGCAGGAGAACAGAAGCAGCAGAGATGAAGTGTTTAAAAGGCAGTATTTAAAGAATTTGTCTTCTCATAAGGGACGTACGTTTACTGACTACAAATTCTGTCTGTTGTCACAACCCCTACTCCTACAAGGAAAAGTTACCAACTTATACTTACTAAAACAAGCTGTCACACTGAACAGTCTTGTTAACTGCTTGGTAATAAAGCTAGTCACACTACGTGCTTGTAAAGGACAGTGTTGATACAAACAAAAGGGACTCCTGTTCTTCATCCAGCTAAGTGGAGACTTGTTCTCAGAATGATAGGAACTGACCAGATGTGTCTTACTCATATCAAAAGGAGCCATTGCTTTCTTAGCTCCTCAGAGGTTCATGCTGAGATAAGAGATGGGATTCTAGAGTTTGGGAGAATCAGATTATAGAAGTTTATAGAAGTATTTTATAGAAGTATTAAGATTGGCATGAAAGAAACATGAATGGAAATCTGTTTGTGCAGAAGTACCAGTTGAAAGACCAAGAGAAAGAAAGAAACAAAGGGTCAAAAAATAGCATGGGTTGTTAGCAGAGCTTAGTATTTCATGGACCACAACCTCTGTGTATACATGCATGTGTGCAATTTCGTTCAGTGACCAGATAGCAAGAAGACAAAGAACAAACTGAAGCCATAAGATAAAATGACAGGAAGACAAGTAGTGCCATAGGAAACCTAGAAAAAGAAAAGAGGAGACAGTATCTCACTCAGCATTTTTGTTGATGACTCACAGAGTGACATAAGATACAGAAGCAAAAGGTGACATTAACTTTCCATTTTTAAAAGGGTATAAAAGACCAGTTCACTGTTAGCAGCAAAAGGAATCCAGAAGATACGCTGAGGATGTGATTGCTGTTGTTCCCTCGTCCCCTGTTGTTGCGCACAAGTAATCCTGACTGGACTGTTTGGATTCATATCTCGGTGTTTGTGTTTATGTGAGTCCAAGTGGGCAGAGTCACCTTTTGCAGGAAGATAAATAAAATATCACCTTTGCTTTCTGTATAGTCTGGCATTGAGTTTTCTTACACTGACTGCTGCAAAAGGATAAAGTTAGATTATGCTCTGAAAAAGGAACGTTAAAATATTACAAAGCCATATATTATTAGGTGGACTTGTGACTAATGTAAAACCACAGTCTTTGTCATGTATGTCAAACAAGTTTTAAATTTGATTTTTGCTTAATGAGCTTCACATAAATAACAGTGTGTCCCTATTTGCCTTTGGTTTGTTTGTTTTACCTTTGGAGATGGCGTAATTTAGAAATTCTGTCTGTGAGCTTTCCTTCTCAAAGATGATTATGCATTTTAATTTTTGTCAGGGCCAATTTAAAGAAACAAATTAGTAATGATGAAGTCTTAATTATAAGAATTCCCTTGATATGTCATATGGTTTTTACTACATTTACAGTGAGGTTTTGCTGATCAATCCGAATTGGAAAACACTTGAAGGACATGTGCAAACTAGGGGGGGGGGATCCTAAGCCGTTTTAAGGAATAGCGGATGTGTGGGTTGTGATATCTACACCCCTAATAGTTACACAGATTAAGAATGGCTTTAGGATGAAGAGGAAATATTTGCAATCTCTGTAACTACCCTTCTTTGCAAGCATATATGAAGAACTTCTGTTGTGCGCTCATACATATAAAAATTTTTAATTACTACTTTGGTCCTGTAATCTAAATTGTACCTAAATGCAAGGAAAAAGAGAAGATTCGGCATCCTTCTGTACACTGTTTGCAGGTACTTAGGTAGATTCTCTTATTCTTGCAACGAACGCGTATGAAATAAATACTTCTGGTGAATCTAGGTGTAGTGTTTGGTGGTTTTGTGTTTTGTGCTAATCTTAATCTTTGTAATTACTACTGGTCACATTTCTTATTAGAACAATTCTTAAGTCCAGTGACATCAAAATTGATTTGAATGAATGTGTTACGAAATCCATTTGATAATTACTGTATTACTTGAAATTAATTATCATTTTTGTAAACTGCCCCATTGGTATTGTGCCATTCAGTTGGCTTCCCACTTTCGATAACAGGTATATAGCTTTGAGAGAAATCTGAAAGCTCTTTGGTCAGTGGAAAAAATTTGCTGCTAACCCTGTGTGGGATGAATTATCCTTCTAGTATCTATATGGTCCTTCTAGTGTCTGTATGATTGAAAGATGAAAGTCAGTGGTTACAAGGATTCAAGATATACTCATTCTGTTCCAGTTTCACTTAATGATAATATAGTTGGACTAAACTGAAACAATCTTCCAGTTTCAAGAAATCGTCACTTAGTGAATTGTTTTGTAAAGATAAGAGTCCTAGCCTGACATTGACAAGTCTCACAATAGGGAAAAAACCCACAGCATGCAGAGAAAAATCATTCATATATGAAATAAAGATTTTAACAAAGCTGTCTTTTGATAGGTAGAAAAACAATACTTAAAGCTTGCATCTTGCTTACAGGCAGAAGAGAAAAAGTTCAGAAATACTTAGCAAACAAACAGAATTCAAAGCCAGTGAGCCTCATTTAAGGGTTCCTGAAGCTGAGAGAAGAAACAGCAGATGAGGTACTCTATTAATTTTTAAATTGTGGATTTTCATATTGCAGGATGGTTTAGAACTTGATGGAAAGTTAGACTTTTTAAAGACCTTTTCAAATGGAAAAGGAGCGGTGTTTAAACAGTTGGCTTTGAAGGAGCAGGCTTCTCTTTCACCACGAGGAGGCTCCATTGCAACGGTATTGGAACAGCAAAACGTTTTCTATAGAAGTATGCAAACAAGTCGTGCCAGGACATACCGTCATTAGAAACAAACACATAAAAAACCCGACCCCAAAACTTGTTCCAGTCGTCCTTCCTCCTTTTATCTTCTTTTTCCTCTACTTTGCGTTTTCCTTTCCCTCCCTCCCCCTCCAAATTTGTCATGCCTAAAAATGTGTGAAACCATTATTTGCTAACAAGATTTAAACTTTTACCCTATGAGCATTTAGGTTCCTAAACAGTTTAAATTCTTCTGTACAGTTACTTTAAGCATAAGTGAGCTTTTTCTGCTGAAAATATTTTACTAAAAAGTAAATAAAAATATCTAATATAAAAAGAAAAAAAGAACATGGCGCCTTTTTTATTCATTGCTGATAATATATTAAGAAGGTCGAGTGTGTGAAGCAGTGCACAGGTGTCATATTCCTACCTTTTCCTTTGTAGCAGTGTGTGCATATTTGGTTTAAATTAAGTTTTCTGAACTTTAGCATTTATGACAGCAACACAACTACCTTTTTTAGAAATACAGTTTTGCTTTTTTGTGTTTCTTTGAAGAGAAATAGAACATGAGCTTTCTTCTCCAAATAGCAGCAGCAAAATAGATCAAAATCTGCACCACATGATACAGTTCAGATATCATCAGAATTGCTTCGTATCTGTTGAAATTTATTATAGTAATTGAATTTCATGAAGGCACCTGGAATTTTACTCATCTGTGCAATGTACACCCGTTTTAAAACTAAGCAATTAAGTACATGCACAGGTTTGTGGCTTTTTGGCTAAATTCGTTACAGGGAGAAAAAAAAGAAAACCAACACAAAAAAAAACCCCACATCTAGAAATTCAGTTAGTGCAGTAATGATCCAAAGTAAACAAATATCCCTGAAGATGTAATGGTAACCTCTTCAGCACTCCTTTGGATAGCACACAAGTTGTTGTTCTAAGTTGTTATTACTAATGGGTAAGGAGTATTTTCTACTTCAGGGAAAATCTTACTGGAACCAAATATCAGCAACGTGCCAAATATTAATACATGAACATCAGTTAATCTGTGACACTTCTGTTAGTTTGGAAACTATAGAGACAGTAACAATTCAGAAGTTTATATAATCCCATGAAGCTAAGTTAGTATGAATAGCAGCAGTGTAACTGGATTATTTGTTATGTTTGTTGTTTAAGTAACAGCTGTTTTTGTCTTGGTGCCTAGACTTTCAAGCAATTTCCACATCTTCCTCTACTGCCAAGGATCCCTCTCTGTCAGAGCTTGCTGAAGAATTCAAAGACCTTCCTAAAAGTGGCTTATGTGCAAAATCTGAGGGGGATTGCACTGTCACGGACCTTTACAGAAACTGATCCAAAGTGTGCTTCCTTCCACAGTTATCACTTCTATCTGTTCTGTGAAAACCTTAGTAACAATTCTGCATCACATTGGAAAAAAACAGGCAAAATAAGGGCTTTGCCACTTTCAATGACTTGCTGTTTATCACAGCTTAGCATCCCAAAGAAGTACTACTTTGTCATTCAATGAAAAGATATACATGCACATTACCGACCATTTTGTGATGTACAATCCATAACTCCTTAAAAAACTCTTTAGGAGACCCATACTACCTTAACAAGTGGTCTAGTGTTGTTCCGCTATGAAGTACTATATTGTTATTTGCAGTGAGTTCCGAGTCAAAGCATTATTTGTACAGCAGACAGTATTCATTTCCTTATGTTTCCAACTTGATACAGTCTGTTACGAACTTTATTCCATTAATTCTGTAAGCTTCTAGGCTTCTACAGCTTTGAAAATGAAGTTTTGTTTTTAGAACTAATGTACTTCCACATTTCACTTTCTTTCATCTTATTACTTCAGAGGGTATTATTGCACATATGAAAGAAATGGAAAATATAATAACATTTCAGCTTCGTTATTTTCTTTATTTCAGTGGCATTGATGAACCGTGAATTTTAGGGATCTTAGCTCTCTTTAGTGTTTGGAAAGGTAGTGGCTCATCTTACTCCTCTTTTTAGAAACTGTAGGAAGGATTCTTTTGTTTTGTCTGTTTAGCTAAATGGCACAAGCTTCCACAATGCTGAAGATAAGATAATACTGCTGTAGTCCCTACGTTATTTTGGAGCCATTAAAAAACACGTAAAATGAATGGTTGATGTAGCTGGGGTAATTAGATAGTTCATGCCTAAGCAGCACAGTTCCTATCGCCTACAATGCATTTTTTTAAAAAGGTATCTTGTAGCAAAGTAGTGCAGAACTTCATTTTTTCTTGTCCTGGATGGAATAAATTAAAAAAATACCTATTTTTTTTAAAAGAAAAAAGACATTCACATAAATATTCTAGATTTCTTTTCCAAGATTGTTTCCTGTACTTCTTTTCAGTTTGTTGCTTGCTGGGTAAAAAATGTCAAGGTAGGTTCACAGCTGTTAGTGAATAATTTAATAGTTTGGACTTTTTCCTTTTGTTCACTATGATGAGAAGGCAGAAGTTCTACGGGGCTTGCGAAATTGTTTCTGGGGAGTTGGTTTTTTTTTCAGATCAATCTGTACAAATCCATCTGCGTTATCATCTCACTGCAAACCTGAAGCTTGGACCGCAGCAGATATAGAAGTCACTGGCCTGTTTGTAACATTATTTACTCACATGGTAAAGGCACTCCACCTAATCTTAAATACACAGCTGTTGCTGCAAACGATAAAGAAAAACCCTTACAAGCAAACTACTTATCAGAGCATCTGTGGATTTTGCATTACTCAGTAGTTACTCTTTTGTCACCATACACTTAAATGTTCAATACACTAATATTTTCTCTGCTTACCCTGGGAGGTCTTCAACAACAAAGGACAAAAATAACCAGCTTGTGGTTCTACTACAGGCAGGAAGAATTTAATTTTACCTGTTCACACAAATACTCAACTATTTCTCATCCAACATTGTGTAAATATATCCCAAGCTTAAAGACAACGTCAGATTGCAAAATGTATCGAGCTTGCTATTACAGTACAAGAATTTGTTTTATTTTCATGTACAGTTTCAGAATATATAGAGCATAGGAAAAGGTATATTAAAGGCATATCAGGTAGAAAGAATATCCAAAATATATTTGTCCTGTTAAAACTAGTTCAAAATGTTTCAGCATTTGTTTTCTTGGTATGCAGCACATTCCCGTCTGTTCTGTTTTATGTGGTATCATGCGTCCGCTGCTGTTTGTACACCATGGTGTGCACGCTTTTCACTTTTAAGTAAAGGGACAGAGCTTTTACTGTGGAATTAAGCTGTGTGTTCATGTATATATACATCTTTATTTTAAATAATTTGCTCTATAAATGACCCGAGCCTTATCAAGACAAGAAACTGAAGAAGCGTCTCTTCAAGTCAGTGGCATAACAGCTTAACTTAATATTTTACAGGACTGTCTTCTAGATGTAAGATAGTTTTAGTCCGTATTTGCTTAAGAATTTCTCTTGCTATTTCATGTTTGAATAAAACTAGCAAAATGCCTAGCTAATAGTCTAGCTACTTTCAACCTTAAACCTGCATCTGCTTATTTAAGACAAATTCTGCTTGTTAGCAAAATTCAGGTTTTAAATCTGAAATGTATTCAGCAAACTGCAGAAACATTTTAAAAAGTAGGGTAATAATTCTTGAAATTCAGAGCATTCCCACTAAGAGAAAGAAAATGACAAAATACTAGCATCATCCTAGACTGGTAAGAATGCATTTTGCTCAGATTGATCTGGGTTTTTTACCATTATTATTAATTTTAATGCATTGTCCTGCTTACTTGTCTAATTTCTTAACAGTCTTGTTGGGCTTTCTTTGCTCCCGAAAGACAAGTAGTACATGCCAAAGCATTTTACGATGTTCCAGGAATGGAGATGGAACTCCATGACCTGTTACTCATGTTGGAGACAGTTCCTATACAGTTATGCACCTGAACTTTTACTTTGTGACAAATCAAGGATGAATTATCTGAAGGAATGGGTCAGACCATCAGCTGATGTATAATGCAGTAAGTATCGACTTTAGTAGAGCTACACTACTTTGTAATAATGAATTTGTTCTACATTAAGTGTAAAACCTCATTCAAAACCTAATTACTTTTTTATTGCCTGTGTATTGGGCCAGCTGTAGTGAATATACTGAAATAAATAAGTCACTAGTGCTTTTACAAAGTCAAATCTGTATTTAAGCATCAAAGCTGTAACTAACCAGAAAAAGGCACTTCATTCATTCTCCACACTGATCTCCCCAATCCAAAATCACCACCAGCCAAAGCCAGTATTACGCTGCTGAACAGTTAAGCCTGGTAAGCACTACAGATTTATCTCACAAAATTATTGAAATTATTGAAAAATAAAAATCACCAAGTCATTTTATCTTGAAAAACTACCCTGGAATTCATAAGCATAGTAACTGCAGTCTGATTTATTTAGTAGGAGTGTTTAGTTCAAGTAAAATCCACATAGGAATTTAGAATTAATTTTTTAAAGGCCGATTTCCTAATGGGCAGACTCAGGGAATGCTTTTGCAAATGATATACTAGCCATGAAATTGCTATATAATAAAAGCCCAGTGTAATAAACCTGTTGGATTTGGCTGTAAAAACCTAAATTTGGCATTGCTTGATCACTAATTTTCTTAGAAATTTGCAGATGTAGGCAAGGTAATGCTTTTTGTTTCCCTTTTCTTCCTTCCAGAAAGGCTACACACAATGCAAAACTAAAGGGATACAGGACTTGAGTGGGGGATTTCTGACTGCCCAGACTGTTCCAGCCCCATGTTGTGCAGTGAATTTGCTGGTAAATTCTCCCGCCAAAGGCTCTGTATGCTGAACTTAAATGTGAAAGAGAATCAAGAGAATCATTTGCTGGAGTACAAAAGGAGTTGTTTACTTTTGCAAAGCAAGTGGTTTTAATAAAAGCCCGATGACACTTACTGCACATTATAAATAGCTGAACACTAGACCTCTGCCAGAACAGACGCACCGAGTACAGCTTTGGGCTTTTATAATTGTTTGCTTTTCACTGTGATCTGGGCCTCATTTTTTATCCCAAAGGGATACATCTGGACCAGGAATATAGTCAGCATATTGCCTACAAATTAATTTGCACAGGCTTTGTTTGCAATCTACTAGAGGCCAGGAAGAAACTGTTAGCATCTAGTAAAGGGAAAACCATTTATGATGCTGCAAAATGTAAAAGAAACAACTTGGCTCTGTCCTGCTCAGCCCCCTGACCTGTAGGTGCCAGGCATTCCATTAAACCTGCCGGATTTTTTTATTCCGTTTTATATCAAGAACACAGTACATTTTTAGAGAAACAATACCTTTACTACAAAACCATGTAAATGATTATATACAAAATGGTTACTGGAATTTGGTTTTGTACTGTAGTGACAGAAATAACTAGCTGCTGACATTTATTTACGCTTCCTTAATACTAGGTACATAACACCACTGATCAGAGTAAAGGCAAACGCGATCCAGGCTAAGACGAAGGAATAGCCATATTGGCCTTCAGAAACTTCAATGCTATATTCAATGCTCTTGTGTAGTTCTTCGTGCCTATCTGTATAAATGGAAGCTGCAATCATAACACACAGACCTGAAGGACGAAGAAAACAGTAAAGTTTAGCATCTTAAAATATTGTCAATATGCCTAACAACTATTCACTGTCTCCCTTCTGTCAGCTTCTTCCACCAATGTCCTTTTTTTGCAGACAATCATTTTCCATCCTCAAACTAAAGTCGGAGCATTTCAGGACACGTTTTCAGTTTCTTTGGCATGGATTAAATTTCAAGTGCTGTTGTGTATTTATGGCATTTGCAATGACCACAAAATGATTCTAAACATCTGGATAGTTTTAAAGACTAACAAAAATTAAGGAAGTACCTGCCTGTAACAATCACAGAGTTATTTAATTTGAACAAGCAGTTCAGAATCTCAGATTTATTCCCTTCAAAATTCAAATGACTTTATTCTGAGCAGTGCTATCATCCATGTTTTAACTGCCTAAATAGTACAGAATGGAGCAGTTCACTGTTTAAACAAATATGAAGGATAAGCTGTGACCTCAAGAGCCCTACAAATTTCTCATGCAGCTCATTCTTTTTGAAACCTTTTTCCCCTTCCCTTTCCTACTTTCATGTAAACATTACTAAGGTCAAAAATGTTGAAAAATCACTCACATGACAGCAGCTGGATAATAGAGGTTAGCACAAATCTTTCTCCTTGCTTTAGACGGAAGAGTTGGAGAATGAAAACCAGAAATGACACACAACAGAAAATAGTAGATAGGATCATGGTGGCCTGAACAGCCTGAATTGATTGATACTCTGCAAAAACAAAAGCAGCCTTGATTAAAAATACAGTTTCTCTCTTTGCCGGCTTCTGTGGTGAGCAGAGGGGCAGAGCTATGTCCTGTAGGCAGGAGCTCAGCAGATACAGCAAGCCAGTGGTGCATGCATCACCCAGGGTGGCTCTTCTCCGCTTCCTTCGTATTAATAGAGCCAGTGGTATAAGGACTTTTAAAAGCTTTTCATAAAACTAAGTAAAAATACAGAGGGCACTGTTTCTCCCACACCACATCCTTTGCTACCATCTACATTCTAAAAGCACTGGGAAACTGCCAGGTGTCCCAAATGGCTTACAAACGCTGACCCGAGTCTCTCACCAGACGTGGAGACAGCTCTGTCTGATAAGATGTAACCAGACAGGATATCCAGACTTGTCACAGAGGATTCCTTCGATTCAGGTTTGGCATCCTGTCAGTTACTTCCCCCTAACTAGGAGCTAACGTAGCCCATAACTTTGTAACTACATGTAGCTGCTTTGTGTCACTTCGCTGCAATGCCATGGCCAAGCTAAGCTACCCGGAGAAGCTCCTTGCAGCCCCTCTCCTCTGGCATAGCTACGCTGCAGTTAGTAGGGCCGTGAACAGCAGACGTACCTGAGCTACTCATCATCTAGCTAGTTTGGGTACCTAATTTCAATGAATGCATAGTAATACAGACATCAAATGCCAATTTGTTAAATTCGTGTTGGCTTAGATACGCCTGCGCGTAACGGATCACCGCACTGCGGCGCAGATACGCTCTAAACCAACCTGATGCTTGGAAAGCAAAGTTACTTCATGGGCACATGGCTCTTCAAATCATCCACCTCTTTACAATACACAAAGATTGAAAATGTAGAAATAAAGTAAATGTAACAATTGAGATTTTTTTTATTTTTTGTAAAGCAGGATGTTAGGCTGTGCTGTATATTAAGTCGTCTTTGTTAAAACTTCAGCTTGTGTTCCGACTTTCTTCCACTTTTCCACCATTCCTGTGCACAGCCAGTATTTTTAGGTTCTTCTTTGAAAGTTAAAGTTCAATTCTGAGGTAGATTCTATCACTTCAGTCCCACTTTCAGTAACTTCACTGTTTTTACCTGATCTAATTTTTTAAGAAATCTTTAGTACTCATTGTTAGTTGTTTGTGTTTACTCAACACAAACACTTGGGCTTTCAAGTGCACCTGACAAGCAGTTCCCTCTGTTTTCCTCTTACAGAAACTGTTGGAACAGTTTGCCTTTCCAAAATAGAAAACCAGTGTTGAAGCTTTTAGAAGACCTCAGTAGTTTAAATAAATACATTATTGCCCCTGCAAATTTCATAGCGATTTCACCAGATCTCCTGCTGAAGCAACTGAGACATAGGCACGGAGAGACACCCACCTCTGAATCGATCAGTAATCGCCATACAGACGCTGGTATTCCTTTCACACATTCTCCAGACATCTGTAGAAAAATTATCTCCTACCCACCAGGCCTGCAAAATAAAAGTAAAGGGCTCTTACAGGGAAAAAAACCCAAACCCACAAAACTCCTTACTTGTCTGAGCGTCTCCTGATCAGATACATCAGCTGGAATAAATTTATTTTCATTTTTGATACTTAACTCTTCAAACTACATTTGAGATCTAATGGCATTTTGGAATGAAGGGTACATCATTATTCATTATGTCATTTTCAGTTTAGACCTGTGTAAAGCAGAAAAGGGAACAGATGACAATCTTAAAAATCCCAGAGCACAAGGGATTTTCCACTGTTTGTTCACAAATTTTGGACAGCCAGTGATTGCTCACTCCTTAAGATGCCTAGACAAAATATGTTTTGTTCTCCAGACCCTGTTTAGGATGCACAACTCTTTAAAGGCACAGCATTTTTTAATTTGCAGGAAATAGCAGGGGATACATCTATGAAACAGAAGCCATTTATACGTTTTCTGGTTCACTGACACTGAGCTGAATTAATCTCAATGTAGTTGTGCTGTCAATGTGCAAATGCAGTATGTACACTATGGCACCTGACTGGAAATGGCTCGTCACAAACCGAGATCCTCCTGTGGTATTTCTATTTTGATGTTTTAACATTTATTGCAAACTGGTACTACGGTGACTGAACAGATTTTTACGGTAGCCTGGGAAATGCTGCAAGCACTCCACACAAGTGGCATTTCCTCAGGAAACCCATTCCTGTTCCGATAGCTACCCAGGCCTTTGTTTTGACTAGAGTTGGAAAAATATGACTTTTTAAATATGACTCCTGGTAGCATCTGCTGCTTAAACAGACATTCCAGAAGCCTCACAGCTTACTGTGCAGCTTTGCAAACAATACAACAATAAAAACTATAATGTATTATGACAGCAGGCATGTGTGTAATAGTAACACTGTTTTAAGAAAAAGCATTACTTTCTCTGGATGCCGTTCATTTGGATTTATCATCCAAGTTCAATATATTATTTTTCAGCTCTGAGCATTATATAATCCTTTCAGAGTTATTTTCATGACTATAAAACACCTCTGAAAATGATTAATAGAAGGTGGTTACACAGTTTAAGTTTGTAATTGTTTACGAGTAGCTAGTGACACAAAGCAGAGTGCATGGACGTTTATTTCCCTAATTTGATTTGTATGTAGCAGATCTGAACAAAGAATAAGTTGCTTTGCCTACTGTCCTCACTTTCTAAATATTCAGAGGAACAGGGTAAGACGACCTGCTTTGGTGCTCCATTAATGACCTACTTCAATGGAATAAATCAACCAGCTGACTGAAAGATAGAACATCTGAGTTTGTATAATTTTGCAATAAAAACTTGTGGGTAACACATCATTTCCCTTGGAGTGTGGTCTTAGAAAACACTATGGAATTTAAACCAGCTTCACTGAGTACAGTAAGGTATTTTCAGCAGGCAATTTTTTTTAATCCTAAAAGTCTGTACATACACCAAACCTCTTAGGGAAAGAAAAACTACAGTGCACAGTTAATAGTATGAGTCAGAATAGCGGGCTGTTTTGGAAAGAGGAAAATTCAGTTAAGAGCTAGATGTAAATATTGGAAGGTAAATTCTTTCTGGTCACAAAAAAAAAAAAAGGAAATTTCAAAAGAATGCAACATACATTATTCTAAAACTTTGTGCTGAAACTGCTTCAACTGAATGGAAACATACATTCACGGTGTATCTTTAATGATTTAATTGTGAATCTTGGACGACCACTTCCGAGGCAAAGCATACCTGACTGAAATTATCCCCATGCATTAATGATGACCTGTTTGACTTCATGCACTTGACACAAAAGGATGACAGATTCTGCCCCCCCCTTTCCCCCCTACCTAGCTGGACCAAGTCCCATAGCTCCACCCTGCAAGCACGGTAGTATTTGTAAATATGCTCCCTGGCCAAGTACCTCACAGGGGAGAAGATGATCTGCGTTAACAGGGGCTTATAACATGTATGGCATGTTCTTGTATAGTCTTACCCACGTGTAGCAGCAACATGCATATTCAAGGCATTTTTGTTACAAAAAGGTATAAGGAGACCAGCGTGCCTAACAAAGTCAGGTGCCTTCAATAAGCAAGTTGAAGACAACTGGAGAAGAGTAACTTCATTTTTACAAAGCAAAGAAACACCTGTGTGTTGGAGAGAAAAAGAGAGCAAATGAGACTTACATTGTCAATAGTTGAGATGAAAAGCAGTGCTGCTGAGGTTATGTGAAACACAATAATGAAAGCCAGAAGAATCAACATTCTTGATCTGTAGAGGCTTTAGTCTGAGATAAATCTGTTAAAAATAAGAATATACAGTCTTTAAAAGCTGTCAGTGGATCAATCTGCCATTACGCTATTTTGCTGTGACTGTGAGTAGTCAAGGTCAGCGCCAGCGTATTTCAGAGCGAGGTGCTGTTAGAGTCAGGAACATCGCATGCTGTTCGAGTCCACAGCACACAGTCTTTCTCCAGAGATAAAAGATTTCACTTAATCAGAGTTTACATCAGCGTAACAGCTTTCTGTTTGTTACATGTGATACGTAACTAGCACCACTGGTGTTAAAATGAATCACAGCTTGAACTGAAGCCAAGAGGTGCATTTTGCAACCTGCCTGTGGGATGGCTGCACTGGGTAAACACACAGAGAAGCTTCTTTCTGTGTGCTTCTCCAGCAAGGCTATAAATCTCCTTCGTGTTGACTTTTAGAGAAGCGCTTTCGAAATTACGGCCTCATTTGCATGCAATGCTAGATTTTCCACTGGCTATTGTAAGGTCTTGTTTCAACCATGCTTTCAAAGTTGGAAGAAACACAGATTTCAAAAGGATGCTTGTAGAACAAAATAAAGTGCATCAAGAACTACCTCCTAGATTTAGTAACAAACAGCTATGTTGCACCTTAGGCCTCATACAGGTTGTCCTTTTTTTGTATGGTTGCAAGATTTATCCATTGATGAATGACTCAGGGCTACCATTTTCTCCAATATATTGCTCTGACTGGTAGGGCTCAATAAACCCATTAGTCATGTAATAATCCAGTTGTGTTTATGTTCAGTCACTTAATGCTCTCTCTAGTCTACCTCTTATCTTCATACCTTATCTAACCCATTTATCACTATTTCACATCTCAAATGAAAAAAAAAAATCTTATGTACAAAGGAACCACAAACTTCATTTGAACTGGAATCCCCAGGAAATCTGTGGGCGCAATAACAAATAGGTTAGGGAAAACTACTGTTACTAATACAGAGAAATGTACAATTGCTTGGTATGTCTATTATCTTTTTCTTCTTGTTGTGTTAAAATGCTTGCCAATTAATATGCTATATTCTCTAGGGAATCTGCATTCTTGCAGGTATTTTCTCTGCATTTAAAGTGCAGGATTCTGTAGCATTATCTGCATGTTATCTCTCATCAGTACGTTAACGCATGTTTCTCCACTTCCTTTGCTTTGGACACATCTCTTATGTCAAATGATCTCATTCCCATAATACAGCAAACATCCAGAAGAAAAGGCAGTTATGATTTTTTTTAAGACTTCCATGATTTTTTTCATGTGTAACACACTCTCCCCTACTGCCATTTACTAGAATCACGAACCACACGCAGAATTTAACCAAATACGAGGACTACTTCGACAGCATTTTTAAGGCAGCTCCACTGGCATTCTCATCAGGCCAAAATACAACTGCTCTGCAAAACTTGAACAAAAAGATAACAGCATATAAACACGCTGAATAGAGACTAGGAGTTCCAGTTTAATCCTTTACATCTGCATTGCAGTGGAGTGTTTCACTGCAGTACAGCACTATAACAAGCACAAAACAAAATAGTATTAAAGTGCTTTTGAGAAAATGAGAATTGATAGGATAACCTTATGTCTGTATCTAATTGGAATGACTGTACGGGAAAGCTAAGTCAAATCCTAAAATAAGGAAAGCAGCTACTCAAGTGTTTATTCCTTCCCATTTTCTCACTGTTAAACTTTGCCTTCTCAGCCACAACAAAGAAGAGAAGTGGTAATTTCCTCCAAAGAGACGATTCTGCTGTATGACTCAAGATCTTCTGAACCTAGTTCTGCTTCTAGAATGTCATTCATGGCTCTCTATCAAGCCTTTCTTGAATGAAAGGAAGGAAGAAGGAAAAGCGGATATTTTGTGGTTTTGTACAATGCCACATCAAAATATTTTCATTGTGAAATGTACCAGTCTTCACACAGCACTCTCTTGTCCTGTGGTTGGGTTTTTTTCTGAGTTTCGTTTGTTGCACAGATGGTATCGACACAGACAATAACTCAACACAGTCATCTGCCATATAAGGAGAGAGAATCAAATTGTACTCAGTATTATTTTAAGAATAACAATAGAATTTCATCTTATTACATGAAGAATCATAAAGTAAGAGAGACAGAAAAATGTAACCTAATTAAAACCAATCTTGCAAAATCAAGACTTGCCAGCACAGAAAAATCCACTTAATCTTCAGTCAAGTGAATGTTTTTGTTTGCCTGCTTTCAGCCATAAACAGAAGTGTTTCAAACAGGATGGATAAACATGTACGGGCGATGAGAAGAAGACATTTTATGTTTTGCCCAAATAAAGCCAAGATTGAACGAAAAAGCTTTTTGTTTTGTCTTTACAAAAAAGTAAAGGACAGAAAGAATAGTGTGATGTTTCTGTTCTGAAGAACCTTCGTAACAGCCATTTTTAGATACTTCCTCCTGACTTGCTGGTAATGGCTCCTTTCATGAACTGCTACAACTTCTGAGCACACAGTGCTACAACAGCTGTACACAGATCTGGAAATGATATACACTGTGGGAGAGGAAGGAACAGACCAATTTCAAGTAATTAATAGCAGGAAAAGACAACAACAACTTGTTAGCCAATCTGTGATGCCTAAGTGGGGTTCCCAGAAGTGCGCAGAAAGACGTGTGGATTTCAATTACTCCTAGCAACTTTCTCTTCCCATGGAGACCAAGCGGAATGTCTCTGGTTCAGCACGGCCTGCACACGGAGTCAGGAGGGGAGGAGGGTCTTCAAGCTAAACTCTATGTAATCTGTGCGCAGGAAGCAAAGAGCAGCTCCCTTCTTCTGAGATGCAGCCAGCAACAACGCACAAGCTCCTACAGAATCTGCATCCCTCTCAAGGCAGAAATTCTGGACTTCATCTCTCAGGGGAACTACTAGCAACCAGTCCTCCTCCACTCCAGACACTGCTGCAATTTAAAAGTTTATTTTGGAGACCCAAGATCCTTCTACTCCCTCAGCAAGAAGATCTTCCATCCCCGGTTGTCTGAGGACAACCTACTTGGGTACCTCTCCTAGCAGCAGGCAGTTCCTTTCCACTCTCTGTGAGCAAGGGAAGGACATAGTTATGTTCACATGGAGAATTTCTGAGAACACTGTTTGCATTAACTTTAATAATTTTTGCTTTAATCATTTATTACTAACCAAACACTTTGGTGACATCCTATTCTGCATACTAGCTGTAGTCCTCTGTTTCTTAGTCACCATTGACTGTTTCTCAAGGGCTCTCTTAGGTCCGCAATTGTTCCCAGTTCTTTTAGCAGCCGCTGCAGCCCCTGCCAAAGCTTGCCAAACCAACAGCAGGCCACCTGGCAGTGCCTTTTGCCTCCCTCTTTCCAAATGGAAGGTACCTGCAAGAAGAAACAAGCTAGCACTACTCTTTAACCTGGCTGAACTAATTCTGATCAACAGAAAAACCAGCAATTTGTGTTAGATCAAAATCCTATCATCTCTTACATTTAATTTATGCAGCCACAAGAAAATATTGCTTAAAAGGGCTATTAATAAGAACAGAAACATTTTCAAATCACATAAATTTGGGAATCCAGTACTTTGTACTATTGCACTGAACAACTATATTAAGAAGATGCATGGAAATGATCAGATTATTTTGTTTTAGCCTCTTGATTATAGATAAGAATATTTGTATTGATCAAAAAAAGCTTCCTGGGCAGAGTAATATTTTACTTTCTATCATGTCAAGTGGTACACACTATGCTCTCGAGTCAAGGTGTTTAAGATTTTTAAGTACGCTGCCTTTAGGCATGGATGAAGACTGGGATGATGCAACAGATATTGTTCATCGTTTCCCAAAGTGGCTTGAATTCTTTCAATAGATTGTACATACACACACACTAAAATCTTTTTGGACACGCTATAGTTGTTTTTTAATAGAGATGATGGATCTACTCTTCTCAGAAGTACATGATGAAAAAACTAGAGGCAACAGTCACAAGTTGCAACAAGGAATATTCCAATTGTGAAAAGTGTATTAATTATATTCAGTGAGCATGATTAAGTACAGGAACAGGGCCCCAGAGGCTGCAGGATCACCATTCTTGGACACCTTCATAACTTGACTGAAGCAAGGCCCAGAGCATCCTGAACTAACTCCCTGCTTGGAGCAGGAGTCTGGGCGAGAGACCTCCCGAGGCCTCTTCCAGCTCTGCTCTGCTCTCAATCTGTAGCTATTTCAAGAACCTCCCTCTACTAATCTCCAGCAAAGCTCTCACAAAAGAAAACATAAAATTTTACTTAGCTCATCACATGTGACATTAAAAACAGATTTAGGGTTCTAGTAAGAATGACATTGGATGTCAACGTGAATTCTTCAGTTGCAAGCCTCAGCATTTAACGCCACTTTACAAAGTACGTTGTAAGGCAGAAATGTACAGGTACAGCAGAGTTAGAAGTGCAGACTGCCACTGAATCCAGAAAGAGTAAGTTATGAGAATCCTACTGAACACATCCAGATTTGCTGTAGTAATAAGGTTTCCCACAAATGCTGTTAAGTTGTAGGAAGGTTACACAAAACACATTGAAAACAGAAAGCTAGCTATATTGACAACAAAGATTTTTTCAATTAGTGCAGAAGAACTGTTTCTGGGTAATACTCCAGTGCTACCTTAGTTTTGGAGTATAAATGCAGCAGTTACACATATCTTTAATATTTTCAGTAATGCAGACTATTGGAAGCAGTATTTCGCACTTTCAAGAGCCTGATGTGCTTTACAAGAGGTGGCTAAGAAGGGCCTCTGCTATAATCTTCTAGACGTGCAGAGGCAAGTACCTTTTTACAAGATAAAACAGTACGACAATCTCAGAACTGCACAGCAAAAAAGGTATCCAGTCCGGGGTTCCCAACACTTTTGCACTGCAGCAAGCAAACACGTTACAAACGTGGATTTCCTCCCTAAGTCAAACTCCACACTCCCCCGCAAAAAAAGCCTCAGTTTCTTTAAGATGAAGTTTCTCTTTAACGTCCAGCAGTAGGATGAAACATGCCTATTTGAATTTTTTCTGCTGTTCAGCACAGCAAGCAAGCAAAAAGCAAACCTCTGTCTTTGACAGTTCTTAGCAGGTTTATGACTACTTTCCAGTCCAGATGTCATCTCCACAACCCATGCTTTCAGCTCTTCCCATGCGGTTAAATTCTGCTGCCAGGCCATTTCTCATGTTTGTGCATACTTGATTTTTGCAACCACAGAAACATGTACGTAGTACAGTATGTTTATCCTGAGCTCATCTGCATTCAGAAGGCTGAAGCTTATCCTACGACATTGTCTGCTGCCCTCACTTCCTAAGATCAAGTCCGTTTCTTGTATCATCTTCATCTGAGTCCACGTATGAAGAAAATCTCAACATGGACAAACCTGGTTTATATTCCTACAAACATGGTGAAAACACAGCAGAACAGCTCCTGCTCTGTACAGAGCAAGGCTGGAGGTGCGCAGACTGCTCGTCACCCACCTTCTGTGTGCTGAAAAGACACACCCAAAAGAAGGGGTAGAGGATCCTGCTAAACAAGTTACCATACCCGCAGCTTTCTGCACCGAGATTTTTCATTGCAACTAGAACAGCAGGTCTTTGGGCCATCAATAAGCATTCGATTCAGCTGAACTTTCTTGAGGTCACCAGTGTAAAACTGAATCAAAGCAAGCCTTCTTAATTACCAATTCTTCTGCCCCTCAGTGCTATAATTAAGTCTGCATATGTGACGTTAGAAGAAAAAGCTTGTATACTGGTGGCATAAGAAGTCTGTCATCTTGTGATGCATCATAAGATGCTTGGATTTACATGATAATCACTTCGTTTTGCTCAGCGTTCTTGTGCCACATCTCATGGTGTCTCATGACAAAGAACTCAGGAGTTGGCTCATGTTTTGCCTGTGACATTGTCTCTAAACTTGCATAAAATTCCCTGGTTTATAAGGAACAGAGTGATATTGTTGACTTTTTTCTTTTTTCTTTTTTTTTTTACCGAATATGCAAGGGCTCTGTTTTTCTTGTGTGATTCTCAGAACTGGAACCAAAAGTCAAGTAAGTTCAGGCAGCAGAGTTTCTCCCAAACTAGCAAAAGCTTTGAGGACTTCAACAATCCTCTAATGCCTAAGTATCAAACAACATAAAAGACAAGAAAATCAGGAAATTTAATACCCAGGGAATAATTAAACCAGTTGAAACAACTTACTCCAATTTCATTATTCCTTCTGCCTGAGTTAATTTAACAGCTGGGAATGCAAACGTTACAAGTTATTTTACTGAGTGATATTCCATAAAACAAGGCAGATGATCTCAAAACTCTTATACTTTCTTTCTACACTTTGCCCTTTCAATGTTCTCCAAGCCGACTATTGCTCTGACCCTACTGACGGTCTGTGGTATCTCTACACCAATCCATCAATTGAGTAATTTCCACTGGATCCTGTCTGTCGTTTTTCATGGCTGCAGGGTTAACGTGGCCACACGCCCGAGCCTCAGGGCTGGCCTGCACAGCTGCCCAGCACAGCTCACCGTCCTTCCTCACCGTTCTTCCTCACTGTCCTCAGTGCTTCTGCGCACCCCCGTGCGTTGCTGTGCACATTCCCCAGCTGTGACACATCTGGACCCTTTCCATGTCAGCTACAGAAGAATCCTTTTCTCATGCAAGGAGAAGTCCAGAAAGGATAAGCACATCCTTCTATCTTTCTTTCTTTCTTATTTTTTTCCTGTGTCGTCAATGCATATTGGAAAAGAAAAGAAAATACAACTAAAGCAATCTAGTTCTATTTTAGATGATGACTTAGGGGGGCTTGCTTTAAGGAACCAGCCTTTAAACATTTTGTAGGACAGGAGTCCAAATCTTGAAGCTAACATTGCATGTAGATTTGTAAACTGCATGCAAAGGCTTTGCTGTCAATAATCCCTGAAAAACATATTGATAGTCCTCTGGTGCATAAAGTCAGCTGCTCCTGTTAGAGCTCACAGCTGTACAAACTACATAAAAAATGAGTATTTTCTTTTATTTAAGTCTTATTTACAAGTGTAATTCAGTAATTAAAAGTATAGGTCTACCAACAGATGTGGAAGTCTCCATATTTGAGCCGACACATTCTCTGTTTTCAAGGATCAAATATATTGTAGAACTGGACCTTTGCTGACCTGTTTGTCATGTCCAGGTGTAGATTCAAATTCTGCGCTGTGTTCATGCTCGGGTATTAGAGAGCTAACAGTCAATACAGAAACAGTAGGTCCTCTTTCAACCAGCGATCTCTTCAGCCAGCTAGCAAACCTCCAAGAAGTGCTGGCTGGTTCTGCCTAGACCTCTACAACATTGAATGGGAACCCAGGAGGGAAGCGCAAAATAAAAGTAACAGCCCACACACCAGACAGGCTCCCGCCCCATTCTTTCCTGGCGTGAAGCTAAGCATGAAGAACAATGTACACTCTTCAAGAAGTAATTTCAGGCCGCTGCTTGATGCTGGACTTGGCTAAATGTCCTGTCAGCCCCTAGATGGCACAGACACCACCAGCTCTTTTCTCCTTACAAGCAATTGGTTAATTGCGAACACACTCAAGCCCGAAGCTCTTTGTGCTACCTGTTTTATGTGGAAGGAAGAGAGCTTCTCACAATTCCAGCTACTTTTTAAAGCCCTTCATCATAAAATCAGAAGGAAATGAAACAATGCTCCCTGCATACAATCACTCGTTGTAGGCAAAAAAAAATCAATGCAGCAAAAATTAATTCACGGTATTTTTTAGGGCTCTATTTCAATTACAACATTGATGCTTTTTTAACTCACGGGCGGAAAATGAAAGTATGATCATTTTTCCAGATCTAGATTTGTTGGTGCTCTTGCAGCAGACTGTGTTAAGACGCAGCAAACTCCAGCACAATTAAAGCAGTCAGCTTGATGTATTTTGATAGTAAAATACAGGGGCTTGGAGACAAACTGGCAAGATACGATATGACCTAGATTTTTATCCAGTTTCTTTCAGAAAATCTTGCCTTGCAACCAAAGCCCTGAGGTCTGCTTTTTGTGTGCACCGAGATTAATATAAACGTGCATCTGTAGCTTAATAAAGCCTTTTGTTATTATGGTGGTTGGGTGTTTGTCCATCCTATTGGTGCTGTGTGGGACTGCCCGAACAATAGTGAACTTAGAGTGAATAAGCTCATGTTCTTGGCCTACCTATCACCTATGTGTCAGGGGATACCGAAGCACCCTTTCAGCTCTTTTCTGAATCTATTTCATAAACGCTAAATCTTGGCTCCTCCTCAGAAGCCCTACCTAGTTACCAAAAGTGGAACAGACGGTGCTTACAGTTAGGCATGGCAGATCTTCCCTGGACTTCCTCCATTCCTTCTCACCCCGTCCTCCTCTTTAGCCTTACTTATGCTATTAAGCCAGAACTCCAAAGTCTGGGAAATTATAACCCTGCTACGCCATACATTTCCAGACAAAACCAAGAAAAAAACTGCAGCAAAAATGCAAAGTGCTAGCTTCGAGTACTGAGACCCAAAGAAGCTGACATTCCTAATTTCTCAGGAATGCTTTTAATAAAGTTCTGACCGAGGGACGCCAGCATTGCTGCCACTTCTGTAACTCTATGGGTCATTTATTTGCAAACAAGTTCGGACTGGGTTTAGACTTGCCCTACCACTCCTTTCACTATGGCCCTACTCTGTGCACTGCAGAGGGAAGTCACTCTGCCACGAAGCCTTTGCGGGCAGACTGAGCAAGAGAAAACAGGCAGGATCTATGGGAAAACACAATCACAATGCCCTGTCGCGGGGTGGGGAAGTGGCACTTACAGGGAAAATGAGCCTTGTGACGTCTTACCTGAAAATCCTAAAAAAGAGCCTCAAGCTTAAAAGATTCAAGACAGACGTATTCAAATACTCCAGCCACACCTGGGAGAGAAGTGTAACAGCCACCGTGTGCCTAGAAGACAATTCAGCAGGTACAAAGACCCTTGACTACAGGCACATTTGAACGGTAGTCTTTAAGCCTTCACCTTTTCAAAACTGTTCTTTGGAGGTTTTTGTCTGTTCAGCAGTCACCACGACACTCCTCTAGCAGCACAAACCAGCATCTTCCTCAGAAGTAAATCTTTTATATATTCTTCTTTTTCCCTAAAGCACTTTTTCTTGTAACTGCACTTTTATACTAGATAATCATAATCTCATATTTAACCTGTTCTATGTCTGCTTCTAAATCCCAACACAATCCACAGGCACATAAGGTGGGCTGCCTCCTTACTAAATAACACCTGAAATGGTTACAATTCATCGCTAATTTCCATCATAGTCATTCCTTGGGCCCTCCGCTGTCTGCTCGTTCACCTTCACCCTATGCTGAGAGCCACATGCCTTTGGAAAAATGCTAACAAAAACTGGTATTTAATGAAAGATACCCCACGGAAGTAATCTCTTCAAGAGATTAGTTCTCAAAGGGCACATATTGTTTGAGAAAACCCAGCAGTAATTTGAAAGAAGGAACAGCTTGTATGCTGTAGTTTCTGGTTTCCTACAAAACGTGAATGTATTCTCTCAGCTTTCAGAGTGGCATCTGCAAAACATGTTACAAAATGTTTGTAACTTGAAGTAGGTATGGGTAGAGCTTTATTGTATGCTTAGAAATTGAAAAAAGCACACATCATTTCAGTCATTCAATCCATCCTTTCCATTCAGGCAGTTTGCTTTAAGTCATGTACCGATACCACTTCAGGATAAACAAAGTTGCGGTATACATTAAAACCTTCTTAACAATCAAGCCGGTCTAAAAGCACTAAAAGCTTGTTTTCCTAAGCTAAACAAGACAAGAACTTCTCGTTCTAACTTGTTCATTTCCAAAGATGAAGACAGACTGGGGATACGCTGGCTTGCAGGTCAGGGCAGCACATGGAAGGAAAAAGAACTGTTTAACCAAAAGATGAAAATAAATGGCTATAAATCACATGTGAGCGCCTTTAGGATGGAAATTATAACTCTTAGAGCTGACAGGTTCTGGAACAACCTTACAATCACCACAGCAGGGAAGAAAAAGACCTGCCTCCACAAAAAGGGATTATGCGGTCCAGTGATGGTGCTGGCAGGGGAGTAGACCTGGTGACCCGAGAGGTCCCTCCAGTTCTGCACTCCTGTGGAGGTTAGCCCAACAGTTTCTTTGAGGTCTCCATACAGTTTGCAACATGCTCTTGCATGATACCCATGCCCTTGGCGCACTGCTGAATTCTCTCCTGTCCTTCAAAGACTTCAGGTAATGCTGGGAGCAAAGCCGCCTGTTGATCTGTACAGTGGAGTAACACAAGCAGTGATCAAGGGACTGACAACACACAGTCAGCTTTAAGGGAGGATTCAGCTCTCAGGTGGGTGGTAAAGCTACGAAGAGCAAGCAAGGCCTGTCCCCCTCTTCTGAGGGTGACCTAAGGGCCACCGTTGCCTCCCAACGCCCAAGAGCAGTGGTCAGGAACCACAGAGCTCTTGTCACGCTGCTGGCGCAGCCCTGCCACTGGCCTGGGGATCAGGCAGCCATTTCATGGAGCGGGGACAATGGCACGGGGGTGTACCGATAAGCTATTCAAGCTATGAGAAGCCTCCTGGGAACCTGCCTCTGAAGGAAATAACTGAGCTGAGGTGTGGCCTGGCCTCACCCCTGCTCAATCACTGTGTGGCCACATTTTGATGACAAGGTTGTCCCCATTCAATACCTCGTCAGGGCAGGGAGGGACAGACCAAGAATAATACCAAACCTTTTCATCAGATTAAACGTGTCCTCAGTTTGATCCAATGAAAAGCAATAAGAAAGCACACCTGCAGTATTAACTCTAGGCATTAATATAGCTCTGAGAGCAAATCTCAGACCCTGAGCTCTACTGACTACAGACTGCTGCTTATCCAGAGATTATTCCAGATACAACAGAACAGCTCAAGTGATTTATGTTGTTCCACATAATTAACCAACAAACAAAGGCAGAAAAGGTTTGTCTTTCCAGATTGAAAGCAATGTGTTTAATTCAGTAGAAATGAAAGCTGATATTGTTTTAACTTTGGCAGATGCTCTATGGGAATTGCTACCAATTAAATGTGTTACATTCACTGTGTAAAATTTTCAAACTGCTTGTTTTAATTTGGCTTTGACTAGCTCTGGATTGAGAAAATTTGGTTTTAGTTATTTCAGAGTTTACACATCATCTACCAAGAGTGTGAAAATACATCTCTATTGACAGTGCAACAGTTGGCTATCACATAAAAAGAGCAAACTCTTCCACAACTACTACTATTTTGTTTCACAGCAATACTGTGGCATATGATTGGATTTACTATTCAGCCTGCCTTCAGAATGTCATTTTTACATTCTAATTTGTAATTGGCACAATTAAAGTAAACCTTAGAGCTTGCCACATGAAGTCCACCAGTTCAGGTGGATGGATCTCCCGCACTAGTTGCATTGCAGAGATGAGCCACCTTAGTCGCACTGCTCTTCTGCACTCTGGCTGCTCCATGGAAGCAGAGCTCAGCCACCTCCTGCCACCACCTGCCTCAGCTCCGCTCTATCCGACGACTCCACCTCCATCCGGCTGCCTGCCCCTACAGTGCATGGGTCACTGCAGAGCCCCAGTGCCAGGGAAAGACCCCATCAAGCATGCTGGTACGTGATAAATGGGCAGGCTCAGCCAGCTCTCTTCAGCTCTTAGACTCTCCTTGCAGTCTCTAGACTTCAGTTTGTTTCTGCGTTTGAATTAAGCGGCTGGTTTGTTGCTTCCCTGGATTGAGAACTGACGAGCCTGCAGGTTGACAGCAGAGATCAGCACATGCATCTCAACAGGGACAGCTGGGGACTTTGGAAGGTTACTTTCTGCCTGGAAGAAAGCCATCACTTGATGTATTTTAGGACACTTAACACCTGCATTAAACACCTGAGGGAACGTTCATACTGCCCACCTTGGCTGTTTGTGGCCTGCCCAATTCTGAACACAGCGCAGTGTTTAAGAATCAGTGAAGTAAAACATAAATATATATCCTATAGCCATCTCTAAGGGGTGTTTGAGTCAGTCCACTTTCTGCCCCACCTACAGACTCCTGTGAACATCTCTACACAGCCAGAGGGTTGTATTTTAAGGTCACACCCAAATTATGAGGCTTCACCTGGCATGAACATACCACCATTAAACCTGCCCATGAAACTTCATAGGCAAAATAAAAAGGTGTAATTACATTTTACCCATTCAGTGAAGAAATAATTCCTTTGATGAATGATTTCAGGCCATCAGGCTTTCTCTTGAATCCCACCCAGCAAGATCTATTTTCTAAAAATTAAGATGCTTATCTTCCTGATGAAGTCATGAACATCACCTGACATACTGAGATATATTTTACAAAATTATCTTCTCTCTAAAATACTAAAGCTTTCAACAAAAATAGTGAACACTGAACCGCCTCCCCACCGCCCCTCCACAGAGATCACTGGTTTGCTTTGAGCATCCAAAAAACAAACAAACATTGAGCAGCTCCATGAATGGAATTCCTGAGTGCTGTGCTTATGCTTCCCCTGCTGTCCCTCTGAGACCAATCTGATTTCAATAAAAGCTGTGCGTTCCTTTCTACTTTCCAATTTGGCTGCACTGAACTATCGCATGGTTTTTATATATGAAGTGTTTGGTACACTTCAGAGTAAATCTCTTTCTTATTAGTTCCTGTATAACACAGTGCCTTATTCTGCTGGGTCTTCTTCCAACAGGAACAGGGCAGTAGGACCTGGAAAGTACATCTTCTGCCAGCTAGCAATATAAAAGATCTTGTCCCCAGAGACCTACTTATCTCTTTAATTAAAGATGTTCTTGTACTGATTTATGTGGTGGTGGTGTGTCTTACATGATGCTCAAGACAAAAATAGAACATGAAGCATAAGTGGAAAACCAAAAGATACACAATCCGCAGAGGTGTAGAAAGAAGAGTCTCCTTGTGCTGCTATCTCATTTTTAAATGGACAGGGAAATAGCACTGTGAAAGGAGATAGAGTACGTCTAATGTACTTAGGAAATGTGGAGGAAGGTCTTGCTCCTCTAAATATCCATATGGGACTCATCAGTACAACATTCTAATCATTGTAGGAACGTCAAGCCCAAGATGGGAAACAACCTTGAGACAAACAAGACAACTAAAGAAAAGGCATGAAAATGGAAGTTAGAGAAAGATAAAAGGCAACTATGAAGTGAGAGATGCTAATAAACCAAGGGGTGAACTTTTCACTAACTGAAAGAGGGTATAAGAGAAAGGCAGAGATGTTGATTTCTTTTAAGCAATGTTGGCCAGAAACAATAACTACAGCATCTAAGAATTGAGAAAGAACCCTTCTAGAAGAGGATGATGTTGCAGCAGCCTTCAGTCTTAACCTGCTCAGTCTGTCAAACAGCTTCCTTTATTAGCAAGGTTTTAAATCTGTGTAAGTAAATACAATACACTGTTTGTCCTTACTGGCAGATCCACAGCATAATCAACACTGTTTGGGTGCTTATGATAGAAGTCTTTCCAGAGACCACAAATAAAGAATACACCACCAGTAGTGTCTTGTCTACTGATAGTATGCTGTTTTTATTTTTAATTATATCAACAGACTGTTTTCCTTCCCAAATGAGCATGCTAACATGAAACTGATCGCCTCCTAAGAGTTTTCACAATATTACTGCATTTCGCCTTGAGTTAACGTTGATGGCTATGAGCAGAATAATTCCTGGTTTCCTGGCTTGGCAGGCAGCTGACCTGGTAACGTCCATGTCAACCACGCAGCTGACATGATAAAATCTGTACACATGGTTATTCAGCATGGAGGATGAATCTTCCCCCAGGTATGCCAACAGTCTATTCTCCAACTTTATCCTACAAGTTCACAAGGGATACAGAGGATAGCAAGAGTACCTTCTTTGAAGCAAAGGTCAAGTCCTTACATCTTACACTGAATAAACTCACATCAGCTTCTGGTGAACATGTTTTCCATATACCTTTGTTTCCACTCACACTTTCATTTCACCAGCTGTGGTAAGTACCTGTACCCCAGCTGCATTCCTTAGCGTGACATTTAATTTGTCACACACCCTCTTACTAAAAAGTAGCTAGATTCTCCAGTAAACTGCAATTCACACTTCTCCCCTCACTGAAACTCCTGCCCAGTGCTCCCCCACCATTCGTGTGGGTTCCTGCCTGTCCGTGTCTGCAGCCACCTCAGTCCTGGCAGTCCGGCCTCACAGTTCTCTTCCTGAACCACCCTGGCCTGCCCGGACAGCAAACCCTTCAAAACCAACAGCAGAGAGCAGGTCTGGATGGAAGACTCATTACAGACTATTTTATTTGACAGAAAAAACTTCCGCTCAGGCAGGCAAGGCGGCTTATTTTACATAGTTAACATACCAGCACTGTACGTACAGAGTCTGAAAGTGAAGGGAAAGTGCTACATTTTCTTTTTTGATGGGTATTAGCCAACCATAGCTGTTTACTTCCAAAGTTCCTGAAGAGAACTGTAAGAAAACCGGGTGTGTATTTTACAGCTATTCTGTGGGTTTCTTCACAGGCCTGTATCAAGCCAGAAGAGACTTCTAAAATGCTCCACTGCAACAATTACTGACCATTTACATATTATTCCCAGGTGCTGGGGGGAAAAAAAAAAGACCTCCCTGCACCACGTGAGCAAAGTATTTCTGCCAAGAAAATAATGGAGAGGCCGAACAGCAGGTTTCTTGGTGGCAGCGCTGGGTGAGCAGGAGCAAACCCTGGGTATGTCTGCTGAGGAAAGGAGTGGTGCAACATTCCTCCCGGAG
This sequence comes from Larus michahellis, assembly GCF_964199755.1. Taxonomy (NCBI): domain Eukaryota; kingdom Metazoa; phylum Chordata; class Aves; order Charadriiformes; family Laridae; genus Larus; species Larus michahellis. Next base: position 12,805,952 of record NC_133903.1, on the reverse strand, counting down.
ATGTCCAAACAAGGAGCTGACCTCTAGAATCCAATACTCGATATTGCAAGCAACCCGCGCTACTGAAAGCTGCCTGTCTGGGACCTGGCACAACCTCCCGGCATAAGTTGGACATTACAGGCAGAAAAAAACCCACCAGTGAGAAAGACAGAACGGCTTATTAAAACTGTAGTTTGATTCAAGTGGAAAAACGTTTAACGCTGGCAAAAACTTCACAAACCGAAGTCTGCACTGAATTATATCTAAACGTATTTTCCTTCCACTAGGGGGTGGTCGGCTGCCAAAACCAGTCACACGTTATTGTAGTATACGCACAACCCGCTTAGACTACGTTAAAAAAAAAAACCAAAACAAAACAACAAACCCAACAAAACTCTCCTGTGGAGACAGCGAACTTTCTGCCGGTTTGGCCCAGCCGCGTCCCCCGCCGTCAGCCCCCTTCTCTCCCCCGCCGCGGCTGGCCCGGGGGCGGCGGCAGCTCCCCCCGCCCGGGAGACGGCTCGGCACTGCGGCCGACGAAAACCCTTCACTTTTAATCCTCCCCCCTTTTTTGTTTTTCGGTTTCTCCCCCCAACCCCGCTGGCAAAGCCGCCCCCCCGTCCCTGTCCCCCGCCCGGCCGGGGCTACTCACGGGCGCGGGGCCGGCGGGTGCGACCGTCTGGCGGCGGCGGCTGCCTCCCGCCCGCCCTCCTGCAGGAACAGTGTCAGGTCGGGCTGGGTGCGCAGAGAAAATAATTCTCAAAAGTGCCCCTCGGCCGCCGGCGAAGGAGGCAGAGGTGTGCGAGTGTGTGTGTGTGTGTGTGTGTGACTGTGCGCGGGCAGGGAGGGAGGGACGGCCCGACCACGGCAGAAACTTTTCCCCGCCCGTTTCCACCCGGCGGCGGGCGGGCATCCAGCCGCGCCGCCGCCCGGCCCTCCCCGCCGGCCCCTGGGGCCGGGGCCGGTCCCCGGCAGCGCTGCCCCGTCGGGTCGCGGCGCCGGGGCAGGGCTGGCCGAGCCCCGGCCGCGGGGGATGCCACCGGGAGGGCGCTTGTCCCGCTGCCCGGGCGGCCCCCGCCCTGCGCCTTGGCGACGGTGGCTGAGGCGGGAGCGGGCCGGGCGGCGGAGCCTGTGAGGCGGCGGGGGCTCGAGAGCCGCCTGCCATCCTCCTGTCAGCGAGGGCAGGAGGGACGGTGCCAGCCCGGCGGCAGGGCGGGGGGAGCCCCCACAGGAGCCGTCTGTGGGGAAGAGAGACCCGGTGTCCTCCCCGGGCCGGCGGCCGAGCCCCGCGGGGACCCTGCGCCGTGCGGGCGGGGGGCGGCGGAGGGAAGGCGCCATTTCGCGCCGGCGGTGGCGTTCCCCCGCGCTCATGCCGCCGGAGATGGGGCAACCCCGCCCGCCGCCGGCGGCAACGCGATTCTCCAGCCCCTCCGCGCCGGGGCCGGCGGGGCCGCGGCCGGTTCCTCCTCCCGCGGTGGGTCGAGGAGAGCGGCGGCGGCGCTGAGGGACGAGCCCGGGCCCGCTGGAGCGGCGGCGAGGGCCATGTTAAGGCAGAGCCTCCTCGGCGGGGAGCACAGCGCCGGCGAGACTCGGTGGCTTTCGTCGAGGAGGAAAACTTGTGTGTGGAGATCTGCGGAAATCTGTGTTTATAAAGCCGGCTCCGCGCAGCTGAGGTGAGCCCCAGGGGTAACTGCTCGCACCTCAGAGCCCTCGCTCCTGAAGGGATTCGCCAACCGCCATCGCTGCTATCAGGGATAAGCCATGTCCATTTTCTGCTTCGTTTTCACAAAATACATGATAAAACAGTTGAAATAATGACCATCACCAACCGGGTGATGGTACTTATTCCTACTCATAAGCAGAATTAAGGCTGTAATTCAATTTACTGGCGGCCTTGCAGGCTTTAATGTTGGTACAGCCCCTGCTCACTTGGAGGGCCAGAAGGTCTCACCTGCTGGTCACAATGAGCTTTTACTACGGCGTAAAGTTGGCAAGGAAATCCGGCTACTCCAGGGTGGCTGTCGAGCTGCCCAGTTTATGTTTGTTTTCTTTGGTGTCTTATCTTCCATTACAGTTCTGCACAAGTTGCTGTTAACATTTGCTTTGGTTGTTACCTAAAAATCAACTAGACCATGACTCTTTGGATTGAGACCGTACACGCAAGTTTATGGGCAGTGTCTCCTAGTCCCAGAGATTACCTGTTCCATAAGAACTGCAGTGAATTCCAGTAGCACCATCCCTATTCCTAAAGTCTTCACACAATTAGCAACTATTGTGTTGAGCAAAACACTGTGTTGGTTTCTACTCCAAAACTAGTAGTGTGGCTTCACTTCATTGCATCTTCACCCCTACTGAAGTGCAGCGATGGTGCCGTGTAAAGCTGTTAGGAATCTCATGCATTGCCAAAATGCAAAATTATAGAAACACTGAAAGAGTTGTTTCAGCAGTCTAAGCACCACCAACTCTGCCAAACACTACAAGCAATTCAACTGGAGTAAATGGCATTTGGTGTCATGGTTATCCCTCCTACAGTGTAATTTTCACTGTTTGATATTAGCTTTAGCTCTGTTAGAACTACCAAACATCAAAAAAAATGTGTTCATAAAGCACCTTGGAATCATGCACAAGAATATCCAGTGCCATAAACAGTCCCCACCATTCACTAAAACTTTAGGTTTCTGTACGCTCATATATATTCCAGGTTTCTGGGGAGGAGGACTGGCAAAGACCTCTAGTGGCTGCTTGCTTTGTACATCACCTGCGTTCTGGTAATTGCCTTGTGGGTAGACTGGAATAGGAATTCAAAGTGGTGCTCAGGGGAGATGCTCAGAGCTTTGGGGCTGAAGGAGCAGAAGTGAGAATCTTGGGAGTATCCGTGGAGGAGGCGGCCCTGCTTTACTGATTTCCAGGGATTTCAGGAAAGAAAGTGGCACCTCAGGCTGAGCCAAGCACTGTAAGCATAAGCAGCCTGACTTCACTGGGCTGAAGCGTTAGGGCTGAAGTCACTTAAAACACTCCCCTCATACAGAGCTAAGTTTGCCAGTGGAATTGTGGTGGAATGAAACAGAACACTTGATTTTTAAACAAAAGATGTTGTTGCTTACAACTTAAGTGACTAGAAAGAGGAAAATTGACTGTTCTACTTCATCATGTACTTCATTAAAGGCACTGCTTGCTAATAAGTGTATAATATTGTCCCTATAAGAAAATATTTACTGGTAAAAATAGTCTCCTTTCTCTCCCGTCAATTTCTCTTACTTGTGTTTTTAATTGTTGTATAGTTGTCATCCATATTTTATCTTAGCTAGCAGCTAAGAATAAATATTTTTAAAGCAATATCAACACGCTGCCAGATGACTTCAGGCTTTTCCTGGAAACAAATTATCTAGGTTCTGCTTTTCAGACTTATGTTGGACTGATGTGCTTTGAGTGAGTTGTTCGAGATTTTATTTTAAATGCAGTGCTAAGTGCCTGAAAGTGATGTTGACCTTTTCCCTGCCTCCTCCTTCACTCATTTGCATGAAGGATGATGGTGTGAAAGAAAACGTGGCATATCCAAGTATCTCCTCCTACCTTTGCAAGCTTATCTTGAGAGATAAGCAAAGTCACCGAGTTAATGACAACAGAATTCATAGTGGGCAAACAGCAGACAACCATTCCATGCCAGTTCACGCTGCTTGTTTTGCCATATGGTAGACTGTATCATTGAAACCAGATGGAATTCATTAATGAACAGATGTAGCTCTCCCACTTCCCACTATCAGCTGTTATACGGTGGACACAGTTTGCCTGTATATTTGAGATAAGCCTTTATTCCACTAGCTATAATTCCCTTTTATACATGAGGAACTTTCAGAGCAAGGTCTGAAAGTGCAGGCTGGGTAGCCATCATGACTGAGAGAGACTGTATAATGGAAATACAGGCTCAAATGCTGGTCTTACTGGCATATGTGTGTGCACTGAATGTTCAAAGTTCGATGTAAAACAGCTTACAGACAATTTGCAGATATGTTAAATGGAGCACTGGTATAAGTGTTGGTCTCATTAGATTGTAATATAAGGAGTGGAATAATAAGTTCTTTTTTTCTTTTTTTTTTTACATTTAGTGATTACGTAGCTACAGTTTATGCCTCATCACGTATCTATCAAAATCAGCAAACAAGTTCAGTATTTACATAGCTAGAAGGGATCAGGGCATGCTTTCTGCTGTGCAATAAAAGGTTGTAAGTAAAAACACAGGCTAATAAGATCTTTGGATTTATCTGAACAGGAATAGGAGGGAACCTGCAAGAAAGGAACCTCATGGTTGCCAGTGACTCCAAGAAAGCTAGTGATGAATGGTAAGAGGTTTCATCAATGAAAATTAGTTCAAATGCAGGCATATATGGCTGTGCTGCCATTATTATTAATGAATAAATCAATCTGCTAGGAAGAGAGATATGGATGGATGTATTCTGTAAGCAAGACTGAAAGTTGGAGCCTTGATTTTGCCCTTTGCCACTGATAAGGAAACGAGGCTCTCAAGCTGCAAGCCCCAAAACTATGTACTTATGAAAAAAAAAAGGACACGGGCACAACTGATTTCAATCTAAAGATCTGAACAGGGATATAGAAGCTGTAATTTAGCATTCAGATAGGAAGTTGAAGACTCTTAACTTCCTTAAGGCCTTTCAGACATAATGTATCATTAGTAAAATAAATGGGACTAGAAGTTTAAATCACTCAGTTTTCCTTTGTAATAAAATACCAATGCTATTTTTGCCTTAAAAGTAGTTTTTATTTTTCGTTGGTTTATGGAAAAGTTTCCTTAGTGATTTAACTGCAGTGTGAAGGGACAAATAATGTACTTTCCATTATATATATGAACAGTATTATGAATATTTTTCATTTTCAGCCATTAGGGTTTTTTTAAGTGTTTGCACGTACAGAATGACAGAAAAGTCTTAAGTTGGAAGATACCTCTGGAGATCACGTGGGCCAGCCTTCTACTGAAAGGAGGGCCTTAGATTAGGTTATCCAAGATCCTGTCTAGCTGAGTCCTGAGTATTACAGTAAGGTAGATTCCACCACTTCTTTGGGCAACCTCACAGTTGTTTCTCACAGTGAAGAATTTTTTTTTTATATTCGGACAGAATTTCCCATGAAGCAACTTGTGACTGTCACTTCTTGTCCTGTCACCATGCATCCTTGGGAAGGGAGTACCTCCGTCTTCTCTGTAACTATCTTTCAGTTATCCATGATTAGATCCTCCCTGAAACTTCTCCTCCCTAGGCTGAACAAATACAGTTCTTTCAAGCTTTCTTCAGAAGTCAAGTTCTCCGACCCTCTAGTCATCTTAGTGGACCTCTGCTTGATCCTCTTTAATTTTTCAGTGTTTCTCTTGGACTGGGGGGACCAAAATTGGACACAGTATTCCCTAGGTGGGCTAAAAAGTGCCGAGTGGTATAACCATATCGTGTAGTCTACTGGCAACTCTTGATAACACAGGCCATCCAGTGGTAAACCTTCTTTGCTGCAAGGGCATGCTGATGGCTCATGTTCAACTTGCCCATCACAGCCCCCGGGTCCTTTTCTGCAAAGCTGCTCCCTAGTCAGTTGGTGGCCAGCCTATATTGTTTCTTGTGATTATTCAGTCCACATTGCAGAATTTTGCACTTTTTGAACTTTGTTGAACTTTATGCAGTTGCTGTAGGTCCATTTTTGCATTCTGTCAAGGTCGTCCTGATTAGCAGCCCTGCCACCTCGCTTATCAAACATGCCTCCCAGTTTGCTGTAGTCTGTCAACTTCTGGAGTGTGCACTCCATGCTATCATCCAGGTCATTAATAAAGACATTAAACAGCATTAGTGTCAATATTGTCCCCTGAAAGACGCCACAGGTCACCAGCTGCCAATTGGACATTGCAGCACAGGTTACAAACCTTTGAGCCTGGCAATTCAGACAATTTTCCAACCATTGTATTGCCCACTTATCCAGTCTATATCTCACACTGTGGTGATGATATCATTAACGATATCATCAAACCATTGGGACAAGGCATTTGGGGGCTCCGGTCATGAAGGAGCCTTTCTCTTCCAATAGTTGTGTCATTCATTCCTGATTAGTTTTATTTTACTTCCTGTCTACTCCATTTCTTGTGTTTGAATATAGGATGGTTACAGCTATTAGACCTGGTGACATGCATTATACCTGTAAACAGTAGCAAATGGGTTTATATAAGGAGTTTGTATAAGGAGCTTGTATAAGAAGACCTAACAAACCTGATCTCTTTCTTTTCCGGTTGATTTTATACTACAAAGTTTTCGGGAAGACACTTCTAGTTTTGCATCTGAATTAGAAGAATGGAAGTCTGAATATAATGGCTTTATTTAGCAAGCTTAGACCTGTTTTTTCAGTACCAGCAGATGCCTTATATATTCCTTAAGATGTGAGGTGAGTTAAAGTCCCATAAGACAGTGAACTCTCACATATCTATTCTTCTCTAATGTCCAAAATTAGACCTGTTTGAAACATCTGATATTTTCCTTAGGATTTTTTTCCTGGAGATGGTTGTATATAGATGAGTGAGAGAATAACCCTTTCATTGCAATTAGCCCATTATATTTTTTTGAAAGTGCTGATCTAATAAGAAGATTGTAGGTTGTTAGATTTCTCTTAGTTTCTGTCTTCCAGCAGGATGGATCCTGAATTACCCCAGTCATCGCTTCCTCTGGCTGCAAAAAACCCCAGTGTTTGAGAGTGAACGTAGTCCTGTTTGAGCTGTGGTTTTTATATATTAGTTTTTCACATGAAGAGGCAATAGTTGCCAAATACTTCGGGAGGAGTAGAATGGACTTCAAAGCATTCTTTAAAAAGCACTGATGGAAGAAACCTCATATGTTTCTTCCATCAGTACCTACCAGGTACCGTAGCAGGGGGAAAATTAGCATGCAGCTTTAGGTAATTGAAAGGTCAATTTATATATGAGCTGTCGTCCGCAGAGCTTCCCATGCTGCAGCTTTTATCCTTCCATTGTTTGTCACCTCTGCTTAACATAAGGTCTAACAAGCAAAAAAGCTTTGCAGAAATTCTAAAGTGAGACTCATATTTTGTTTATTTAAAGTTAAAAATTCTTACAGAAAATTCTATAAAATAGGGCCTGCAGAGTTCAAAGGTCACATGAAACACAGCAGTAAATTCTCAGCATTGGAAATTTTGGAAATCTGGAGCTGAGATTCCTAAACTGCTTGCTTGGGAAGCATCCATGCCTTGTCCATGCACATGGTGTTAGAGACAGAGAGACAGGAATACCATTCAATTTACCATAAATATGTATTATGTCTTTTGGAGCAAAATCACACTCTGCTAACACTCAAAATCCAGGTGCATATGATTTCTTCCCGCCTGTGGACCCTAGCAAGTATGCTCTAGAACGATTCCACTGTTGAACAGCTCTGTGAGGGGAGGAATGGAGAAAACAATGAGAAAGTAGATCCTCTCTCGTGGTTCTTTAAAAGTCCATACAAGGGGAGCTGCCATGCCCAATGTAGAACATCATTTCATTAGTCACCCTAAAAACCACTGAGGCACATCAAGGCTCTCACAGCGTTGTCCCCCTTCTCCTTCCCCTCTGCAGGTGTTAGAGGGTTCTTTGCTTTCATCCCTGAGAGCCCTGGTGTACTCATAAAAAGTGTCTCAGATCTTTACAAACCATAGTGTGTCCTTGGTAAACAACCTTACTCACATACCCCTTCCCCCTCCAGCCTTGGGAACATTTCCTTCTCCCCCTCAAAGGAACGTGGTGAGATTAAGTAAGAGCAGCAGCTTTCCAACAGTCCTTAACTCCTTGAGAACTGAAGTCCATGAGCCTAGAACAAGGAGGTTGTAAGGAGTTCTGACAAACTTATGAGATCTTGAGAGATCTGAAGACACCTCCTTTTTCTCATTCCCTGCTTCCATCTCAGTTAGAGTCATTCACTACCTCTTATTCCACTGTCATCCTCCAGACCAAAAGGTGTGCGAGTCAGAAAATACTGCTGAAAACAAATGCCTTTCATTAGCTGCAGTAAGGCTTTGCTGAAACATGTGAAAGATTTGGGCATAAACGGCACAATGTGTCAGGGAGCTATGTTCCATGGTTTATACAGCAAACATATACAGGATATATTAATTAAATTTTTTGTTCACCATGCTGATCTGCAGGACCTGCAGATCTGTGGAGATGACAATAAATGAAAAGGAAGAGCTTACCCTTCTTTTCTTTGCTGATCTTTTGTCTTCCCCCCTCTTGGAAATGCTTTTTTTTTTATATTAATGTTGTAATTACTTTAAGAAAACCAATAAAAATTTCTGGCAAAAACTAGCCAAGACAAACTGCAGTGCTGCCCCTGGAAATGTTATTACTGGATCAGACAAAACTGTTTGCCAGTGCAGTGATCTCATTATGAGAACTTTTTAAAAGCAGTATTTAAAAATATGGTTATGGATGATGGTAGCAAAAGCATTGAGTTCAGGGGCCTCCTTGAGTCAGGAGGGTATTTTGATGCTAGTGGGTCACATCTCTTTAGCCCATTTGCAGAGTTTTTCTATCTAGTCAAAGGTTGTATGGATAATGGTAAATTAAAAATTAGCTCCGTAACTGGATCTAGGTATTAAAATTCTTTAATGTTAGGATCTGACAACCCTAGCTTTGTTTGGAAAAAGGAAGGAAATAAATTGGCAAGGACTAAAGGCAAGCTGCAACAAAAAATAAATTGTGGAGCCTCTGAAGTACAGTACAGCATGTCAAGGACTTAAAACATTACAAATAAGCCTGTACATTGCTTACCATCCTGCCAAAACAATTGCAATAGCAACCCAGCCCTCTAAACATATAGCTTTACAAATCAAATGCATTAAGAAAACAACTTGTAACCAGTCACTCTGCTAGAGATACAAACAAAGGAGACTAAATCCTGTTATTAAGGAGGGGTAATAAGGACTTGGCCACAGAAAACTTACCATTGTTTGAAATCTGCAGCAGTGTGTGGTTAAAATGGCAGGACTAGGATTTCATTGTACAAACAAAATCCAAAACAAGGTCAAAGTGCCCTACAAGAAGAAACTATTTTGAAAAGTAGCCACTTGTACTGCTTAGAGAAGGAATATATTTTGTCGCTTTGGTTACTGATCTTGTCATCCAAAAAAGCACAAATCTTTAATCATTAAGAGTAAATTAGAAAATATGCCTGTTTGCTCCCCCAAGAGAACTGCTCACTCTCAGCACGTTTCAAATAACATCAAATCTTTAGAATGTAAGGAATTAATAAATCACATTTTCATCCAATCTGTACAGTAAAATAAGCTACTTAGCATTTTTATTTCATACTAGTGTCTAAACACACAAGGAGGCTTACCCATTTGCAGCAAAAGGTGAATGACAAACAGCTCCACCAGTGAGGACGCTGTCTTTCTGTATGACCCTGTTCTGCAAAACACATGTACAGAAACAGCTCTGGACTCTGACCCATCTATACGATGGTTCTGCTGCCCTCCCTGCAGAGCAAACCACAGCATTCCTGCAGCTTTCTCATTTAAATAGCAAGCCTGCTGTGCAGATACACTTGTCTCCATATAAATTTGTCCACATGTATACATGCACACTTCCAAATATGTACATATAAAAATTCAGATCCAGGAACTGGGTCATCTGAAAAGAATTTTTGGATTAGCATGCTTTCTGACGACCAGCACACACTACAGAGGGTCTTATTTTGTACACCATTTGGAAATTCATCATCTTTGTTTATTATTCTGATATGTCTCCATGCATGTAAAGTGTTAGCTCCTTCTGAGGCTGTCTATTAGAAGAACCCAATATTGCAATTTCTAATGAATTCTTATGTAAGTTTAAATAACTGAATCTCACAGGAAGAGCATTGCAGAAAAGAGAAAAAATCAGCCTTTACAGATTTTAACACTTGCTGAAGTCAACGGAATTCAAATTTAACTCTTCATGGGAGCATTGGGGTGCTGCATGACAGACGTGGCAATGAACCAGATTCTGCCTGCAGATATGCATTTTTTAATGTCATTGACTGAAGCGGATGTTGCCACAGGCGGGATTTGGACCTGTATACTCTTAAAGCGGAAATTGTTTTCATAGTGATTGCAAGTATTAATACTAAATGGGCGAAGCATGAGCCCTATCATTAATAAGAGCTATGTTTTTAGTAAATTATAGGCAATTTTAATAAAAAACATAAATTAGAAGTATTAACGAATCTTACAAATTTTACATTTTAACTCCTGCTACATGAATAGTGCATAAGGGTATCAGGAAACAGCAGTGTGTTGTAACTCTTGCAACATTATGAGGAGCCTCAAGGCATTTAGTGTTTTCTCCGATAGTCATAGAAATATGAGAAAGCCTTTTACCCTCATATTAAAAAGAAGGGGAAGAAAATATATTTGTCATCTGAAGGAAGCCTAAAATTCATTTTTTGAAACCTATCATTTTTTAGGCCAATGATAAAATGTATCGTGACCTGACTCGTGGTTTTTGAATGTAGGTACTTGCCAATACTGAGATGTTATCCTGTCTTTGTCCAAATGATATTCATAATTCCACAAAAATATTAATAATTTCACAAAGGAGGTGAAGCTGTATTGTAATAGCTAGGACTATGTGTATTCTAATTTTAAGTAAACTTTGGGAATGTTTCAGCATTGCAGCACGCTGTAAAAGTCAGGTTGCTATAAAGGGAATGAACAAGAGATACTGATTAGTTCAAACCAAAAGACTGTTAATAAATGGAAGAAGATTTGAAGCTGAGCAGGAAAGTACTAATGAGAGAGTTAGGTCTGTCTGTACCAGGCTTGTGGATCTCGGTGTGTACAGCCCTCCTCCCTTTTCCCTCTGACCCGCTCCCTGTTTCCACAGGAAGGAAACACACACACATAAGTCAAAAGGAAATCTAAGTGTGCTCCACCGGGATGGCCGCTTCTCCAGGACTGACATCTGCCCTTCAGGTAATGAATTAGCTGGGCAATTTGAACAGCATCATTGGGAGTAAACTGGACAGTGGTAGGATTTAGATCAAGAAGCAGGTCTTTGTTGAAGGCAGGAGTAGCATTATAAATTTTAAGTAGAAATTATTAAAGCTGTATTTTAATTTTCAATTTATAAGAGACAGTATCATTAGGATGTTCAGGAAGTGAGATGAGGCAGTGTGTGGGATCTGTGTGAATAAGTTTTAGATAACTGAAGAGACATCAGGTACGCGCCTACAAAAGATGAGGAGAGCAACAGATAAAGGCATAATCTGGTGTTTTGTGTAGAAGCAGAAAGATTTCAGTGAGATGGTTGATTTGTGTGACTTGTGCAGTAGCTGTGTTCACGACTTGGCTTTTTAACCTGATCTGCGCATACTTGTGTTAAGAAAGAGGGAGATGTATTTGTCTAGCAAAGAGGAGAGCAAACTTAGCTAAGCTGAATTTCACCACTGATGGGCGGTGAAGTCTCCTCTGGAACCAAGTGCACTTCTGGGAAAATTGTGTCTTTCTCCCCCCACACCCGCCCTGTTCCAGGACTTGAACACTTGTAACTGTTCCCGTGCCAGGCAAATGTCATCCACCACACAGTTGGATCCACTTCTTTACTTCTTGCATTTATCCTGCGATCAGTCTAGACTTGTCTAGCATTGCTTTGCATTCCTGGCAATTTTAAGGAAACATATGTCTTGTTGGCTGCATGTGGGCTGCTTGGATTGAACGAGCTGTGGCTGGAGTGCCCAGGCTGGCCTGTTTTCGGAAAACCACAGCAGCTTCATCTCTTTTCCTTTTAAGAATTCCATCTAAACTGTGTTGTGTTCTTTTCTCTGTGGTTAAAACGTCATGTAGGATGCTATTTACAATCCTACGTGTGGAAAAGCATATTTTCATATCACATCTAGCCTTGCGGTTCTTCCTGTCTCAAACTGAGGGACTAATGGCTACTAAGATTCAAGGAGGGGCACTAAGTATTGACAGAATCTGTATCTCATTTTTGTTCCTGCACAAAACTGGTTTGTAGGTATGTATTCATAAAGATTGAACGGCAGATAAAATCCAAAATATTTCAGAAGGAAAGGAATAACAGGAGTTCACGTGAGGTTTTGCAACTTATTTCCACATGAATAATGTAAATCACATGGTCTGTTTAGCCTGCAGAGTAACCAAAGGGGTCAAGTGCATCTCTTGAACCTGTCCTGAAGGTAAAAAGCTTGGTAAAAGAGCATTTGCAGCAATGATCAGAAGCCTCAAAATCAGATGATGATGATCATGATGATGATAATTATATTTTGAGATTGGGCAGATAACCAGCCTTCCCTCCTGGGGAGCTCATTGAACAATGTAGGGGGTTTTGGAGTTTGCTTCTCTTCTGTGGTAAATTATTCTGTTGACTAGAACACAAGTTCAAGGCTGCTGGGCCTTTGCTTGCGTTACTCTTCTCATAAAGCTTAGCTGGTGACTTCACTTCTTACCTATGAAATGGACTTTATACTTACCTGCCATCCAGACTTGTTTGAAGCTTCATCAGCCCATGTATGAAGAATTCTATGAACCTTTCAAGACAGTGGTTGTGATTATTTCCATAGATCTGATATGGTTCCTGTTGTATTTTTGCATTACTTTCATGGTGATCTGAGATTCACTTGCATCTGAAGAATGACAGAGTCAGAAAAATGTTGGTAGACTGAGAGAAGCTTGCCTAGCTAAGTATTTAAATCCTCCAAGGACAGAAATCCCACCACCTGTATGTCAGCCTGGCTCAGTGCTGCACTACCCTCCTGGTAAAAAAGGTTTTCCTAACCTCCAGTCTGAATCCTCAGAGCTGAAATCTGTGGTCATTGCCTTTGCTATATTGTCTAGCACTACAGAGGAGAGTTTGGCTCTTATGTCTTCACATATCTCTTTCAAACAGTTGTAGGCAGTCATTAGAATTCCTATTAGTCTCCTTTTTGCCAGCCTAAACAAATACTTTCTTTGTAGGACATGTGCAAAATTTCCTGCAGAGTACAGAATAAAACCAGCAAGGAGAGAATAAGCAGGAAAGCCAGATGAGAGCGGGGTGCCAGAGTGGCTGCATCTGGTGGGTAGCACTGCGCCACCCGCAAGGGAGAGGCGCGTGATGCTTTGCTATCTACAGTTCACCAGAGGGTATCAGGTATTGAGCCTGACAAGAATTTTCTTAGCAATGACTTTTTTTAATGATCTAAGGATGTATTTATGTCATTATTTCCCTACTTATTCAGGTTTTAGACATAGGTAAGTGAATCATATACATATCAGAAAGCTGAAAATTCTAAAAATGACATCTGGTCATAAAATGTGAATAGTACGTGTCTATCCATTCCTTACTATTTCTACTTGAATGTGTTCACATGTGCACAGATTACCCTAGGAATAAAGATCTGTGAGCATGCAGGGCCCGTGTTCTGGAGACCTCTATATGAAGAGAAGAATATCCAATATAAAATCTACCAGTCAGGATATATGATAATTTACATTTTTGTATAACCTACAGTTTATCTTAGGAATGAAGAAACTATGGCCCTCAACAGCACAAGAGCAACAAGATTATCTTGCTCCCAGTTATGTCTAAATTAATAATTTAAAGCTCTGTGTTTCTTTATGTATGTAATAGTATGCATTTGGAAATTGTTCCCTGTGGCACAGGGCCATATGTTAGCGTGAATGCACTAGAAAAAAGTTACACATAAGCTGTTTGGCTTGGTCTCTTTTTAGCTGAAGCTGTCACTGCATCAGTGGGAGAGAATATTTCCGTTTTATTAAAGCTTACAGGTTTTAATTGCTCTTGCTTTATCCCTATGCCATTGTGGTTGGCAATACATATAATTCGGTAAATGAGAGTGTGTACCCTAATCTAAGAGCAAAATTATTTGCTTAAACACAGCACAGAGCAAGGGGGAGTTAAGAATATAGGTGAGATAATATACTGGAATTGATCTGATGCCAAGGGATATATAAATAATATAAACTAGTATAAACTGTACAATATATAAACTAAACTAATATAAACTGTAAGTTATTTTTCCAGTATGTTCTAATGATAAACTTACAGAAACACCTTTAATGAAACTTACAGAAACAGAAACACCTTTAATGATGTTTTGGCATGGAACTGTCTGTACTCCTTGAATCTCGCAACATTCAACGTGAAAAGTGCAATGGAATAAGTAGAGCTCATAAGTACCAGCTGTTTTTGTTGGAAAACACTGACAAATCTTTTCCTCTATGTTCCAATGAACTTTCATTTACCAAGACCATAGTCCTAAATATCAGTCAGTAGTTTTTCTTCCTATACCTCCATCATTTTGGACTGAGAAGTGTCCATCTGCCATTTTGTTTAAAGAGCAAACAGTGGAGCAGTCTGCAATGTAGTATGCGTTTAGTTTAAATGTACAGGAAGGGTGCTGAACTTCTTTAGGGTCTCTCATTTTCAGCCTTTGGTTGATAACAGTAATCCCTCTTTGAGGAGATTTATTGCTTAGCAAACATGTTTCAGTACATTAATGATCTACAAATTATGAACTCACTAAATGCATAGACACTATCTCAGGCCACTCACAGCAGGGCTTGTAAGAGTTGGACTTTTAGTTGAGTATAAAAGAATGCCTTTTTTAAAGAAACCTGTACAAATCTATGTTAAGTTTTTAATTGCTTGCAGTGCCCTTCCATGGTAACCTTTGTCCGCCAAGAAGTCTGTTAAAGAAGCTCTTTAATTATTTATCTGGTGCATCTACTATATCCATAGTTTTTTCCCCTCTTCATCCTGGAGGGTTGCAAGGAAAGAAGAGCACGGAGCAGAATTTCTCTCTAGATAGCAAGACTGCGTAATACCTAGTCTGCTGTTGTGCCTGCCAACTGCTGTCAGACAGAACTGCATTGTTAAGCAGAAGTTGGAAGAGATTAGACAATACAGGGAATAAATAATAAAGTGGGACATGGAATAGTTTCTTCCCCCCTCCCCCCCACCCCCCCGGTAATTTCCACTTTCTGCCCTTGTACTAGAGAAATAAACATAGAGGATGTTTTTGACATGTCACACATTATCCATCTCCTCCTTTATTCCACTGAAGGAGATAAGGCTGGTCTGCATACACAGACTGAAAGGAAGAGTACTGCTGGAAAATCGGACTCTGTTGGCATTCAATCTGGTCATTAATAGTCCAATAAATATAAAAATTTTAAATATTTGGGTATCATATGGTAAAATGCCTGTAGCAATGCTATTAATGTACTACCAGTTATGCTACAGTTACTACTACGACAGTTCATTTAACCTTCAAAAGGCCAAAGTTCTTCCCATTCCAAAGCTGAAGAGGTTATATCACTTTCAAAGCTTTAGCTATTTTGTAATACTTATTTTAGAACTGTGGATATTGCTATTAATAGAATCATCTCACCCATTTCTAAGTCCGGTGAAGCAATAAACATCAGTGATGTTTTGTGACAGTGAGTCAACTATGCACTGCTGAAAGGTGCTACTTTTTCCAGCTCTGAATTTGGCACCTCTTCTAAAGTGAATATTCAGTACTCATAATGCAAGAAATATTTCTGAAGTACATTAGCTATGTAACTCACTGGTTTGTTTACTTTTATTCTGTAATGTCTTATTCATCTTTTGATGAGCTAGACTCATTCTTTTCAAGTGCCCTCATTCAAGATGTTTCCTGTGCCTTGACTTTTGTTACCTATCTCTACATTTCTTCTTTCTGAGAGCTTTTACTAGGTAACAAAATCTGGAGTCAAATGATTGTGTGGAGTCTTTCAGCCAGTCAGCCAATAACCTAAAAAAGGGGTTTTTTTCCCTCTCTCCTGAACTAGCAGCAGATTTTCATGCAGATAAATGTATACCTGCTTGAGAGACAGGCACTTAATTCAAATAAGTTTTTTTCCTTTTTAACTCTTCGGCCTGTAACTTAACCATTCTCTTCCTTCTAGTTTCCTCTTTAAGACAAAAATGTTTTGCCTGGAAACTCTGCACTTTATACATACCTCTACCAGTTAGTGTTGTCTGTGAATCTGCATCTTCACAAGTTACTAACCTTTGTCAAAAATCTTTGGGCCCTTTGAGCAGACACACTGTAGGTAATCAGTATTGGGTCATGCTTTGTTTCTCGATTTTCTGGCACTTGTAGACCATCTCCATGTCCACAGCAGATCCTTGGATTTTCTTCAAATCTTATTCTCCATTTTTTCCTAATGCCTTCTCTTTCTAGTTTATAAGTGTACTTTTCAGTACTGCCGATGTACTGTGGGTGAATGTAACTTGAAATTCACACATTTGAGTCTCCACTGGCTATTCAGCAGTATCATAATTAATGTGAATTTGTGAATTAAAATTGAATCTTACCATCAAGGTCTGGATAAGCTTGCTGTTATCATCTCCTTGGAAATGGGTGAAGGCTTTTCAAGTGGTGTTTTGTGAAAGAGCTCGAAGTGTTAATTGTAACAGTTTCAAAAGATTAGGGCTGTGATAAAACATCTTTGACCAATCTAGAGTACTAGTTAGCTACTTCGGTATTTTGTAATACTAGTTTTGTTGGGCTGGAGCAGTGTCTACCTTTCTGATTCTTTTTCCCTCAGTAAGTAATATTAATGTCAACAAGTGGCTCTGCAACAAAGGTAGGAACGTCTAGATCTTTTATCTAAGATCTAAGAAGAGGTAAATCTTCTGTAAGCTAGAGATGGAGCTGTAACTCCTAGACAGCTGTGTCTAGGCTAACTGAACCAGGTACTTGGGGTACAGGGAAAGATAATAACGATAGCATACAAGATGGGCTATTTAAGTTAGCTCTGGACCTGGGATATTGAGTACTTGGTGTTTGAAATCTGAGCAGGTGCTGTTCCTATGCTATCAGGGTACCCCAGCTGTATAGTATAAATCTATCTGGGCACAGTTAGGTGAGTTGCAGGCTGGGAGGAAGAGAATCTTGGTGTTTGTTGCCTGAGTTGATCAGAGGTATTTTGATAAAGTAAGTGAATGTTTGTTTTTCTTTTTTTCTCCTTTCTGTTGGTCTCATATGGTGAATGCTGGCGAGTCAGGGATATGATGATAATGTTCTATTAGATACGAAGCTTGTGTGAAGTGTGCTTGCTTATATATTTAGAAGTAGATATTTCCTTTCCTCTCATTAGGAAAAAGATCATCCCAACCATGATGAATACTTTCCAAACAAGTGATGAAAGAGCCACGTTCAGAAGCTTTTTCATCTGGGAACCCAGTCATCTTCAGTTTTGTGGTAACTTGGCCATTTGTTGCGTTTATGTTCTACTCATCAAGTAATTCACTGAAGTCAAATTGGAAATTTGGCATCTGTCATCTTACAACGTTTGTGATGCAGTACAGTATGAAAAAACAGTGGTTTTTACCTGTTAGAGGAAGTACCCCAACTTCCCCCTGAAAGAATCCACTTTATAACACAGTTAGGATATTTAAAATATAATCTTATTTTTCCTAGAACAGTTATAGGCATATATAAATTCACACTTTCACAGAAGTGAGAGGGTGGAGAAAGCTACACCTTGAACAAATGCATGTCATATGCTATTAATTTCTGGAGAGCTTTGTTGGTTGGCTTGAGGCAATAGAGAACAGTGTCTAAATGTTAAAAAGCGTCAGGTATTTGGAAGGATGGTGACAAGCAATCCACAAAAATATTATACCTGAGAAAATTCCTCTTAAAGGAGGAGAATAGAATATTTCCTGTGTGTTTGTAACTTCTGTAAGGCTGTGGTCCCTGAAATTCTGCTTTTTCTGGGATTGGGTTGTTGGTTGGTTGATTCCCTAGCCAAAAGGAAGGGAGGGAATATTCTTTGCTTTCTTATCCTTCTATTTACTTGAAAGGTACAATCTCTTTTCATATTTTCTCAATTGTTCTGTTTTTTTCCTCCTTACAGACAGGACAAACTAGCTTGTTTCTTAGTCTCCCACAACCTTGTAGGACTGCTCTAGTCGCAGTGCAGTGCTGCTTTGCAGAAGGTGTGGGAAGGTAAAGGTCTTGTCCTTAGCAGCCTTTTATGTATGTGGAAGCTATTGTAGTTAGTAGATCAAAACAGACCAGTTGTTGTGAAAATATGGACCTAACAACACTTTGTAGGTGCAAATGGTTGTGGGTTTGGTGGGATGTAGTAACATTCTGTAATCAGCATTGAAATTGTTTGAGTTCAAAAGCTGTATGGGATTTCTGAATTGTTCCTGAAAGAATATGTGAAGTCTCCTGGGATGAGTCATTTATCCAGTGTGTTCTCATCTGAGTGTTTCCTCATTAGGCTCATCCATTGATGTTGTCTTAGGTTTCTTCATTTCGTTCAGGATGGCGTTGCAGAAGTTCCTGGGCAGCTTTTTACCACATCTTAAGAAAATGCTGCATTGGCTCTCAGTTTCCAAACTTCTGTTTCTAGGTGCATTTCTCTGTTCTGTTTTAACAGGCTTTGTCTGGTTTGAACTGAATGGAGACTGGATTTTTGTGTGTCGGTTCCTCCCAGTGGGCCTCTGGTCAGAGTTGCTTCCATCTGTTCTTGGGCACATGTGTCTAACGCTGCAATACCTGCTCTGCCTGAGAGGCTGCTGTCCCAGAGCGGTACCTCCAGTCGTCATTCCAAAGGGGATCAGTTCCTCTCCTGCTTCACCCACATGTCCCGTTTTGCCACATGACCAACTCCTGTTCAAGCTCCGATGTGGCTTAGGTGGAAGCTAATGCTGCCCATTCAATAAAGAAGCTCTGCTGAGTATTTTGTTTTAAAGATCTAATTAGAATTAAGTGTAGCTGGTATTCTGCCTTCACTATGAACAGGCTTGACTCAAGCCAGTAAGACCAGCTTCCTTTTTAAGCCCCAGAAGGACACAAATATGAAAGATCCTAGAACAGCATCAAGTTTCTTCAAATATTCACTTTCCTTACATGTTCTAGCACTCTTCTGAAACAGGCTGTTTCCTTGCGTGAGAAGAGCAGAATTCATTCTAGTCAATGTGTTAGAAAGACAGTACTGAAGTTCAAAAAGACCTGGAGTCTTTGAGAACTTTGAGCCTTTATGTTACTTAAGTCTTTGGAATGAACCATATCAAGCACTTTATTCACCTCTCATTGGTTGCCTATTTCATAGCCTCTTAAATTATAATTGAAAAAATTCCTGTATTTTTTCCTCATTATTCCTTTATTAATTATGCACAAACTTGCTGCCACTATAGTGGCTTATTCTCCCAATTTCTCCATACGTTTACAGTAATAATACATAGCCATCCTCATTTAATTGCAAGAGAACACATTGAGCTCCTCTTGTGTTTCACCTGTAACATTTATCTAACTCCCCTTCCTCTCAGGTCTGCATAATTTAGTTGCTGACTGCTTGTCTCACTGGTTACAGCCCAGGAGCCAGGCACTGCTCACAGCTGCTGAGCCAGCCCAGATGAACACCCTGAGACTGGCTCTGTGGACTGCCTGAGCTCTCTCTGCCTTTCTTGCTCAACCAGCTGCTGAGCTGGCCCTGGCAGCAGCCTCAGAGTAAACAAGAGGTGAAAAGGAACCTGCAGCCCTGGGGTAGGTATGAAAGAACAGGAGACAGCCAGTCCACTGAGGTACACAACGCTACTCATTTTCTCCAGTGAGGCTTTACTATAAACAAGGGGCTTCTCCTTGCTAGGACTGCTATCAGCACTTTAAAAACCAGCTTCATCTTTGGAGTTAGCTGCACTCACTGCTTGCTTCAGGCATTAACTTAATCAAAACATGCACAGCAAGAGCTCTTATCTCTTTTTTGCAAACCACAAGATACTGTACAGTGTCAGTTTAACTTCTTCAGCCCAAAGCATACTGCTGTATTTTAGCAAGGTGCATTTGCAAATAATTACTTAACACCTGAGAACAAAAATTACTTCAGTTCCCTCAGGAAGTCAAAAGTGCAATACTTATTTAAAAAAGGAAAAAAAGTGCTTTAAAGAAAACATTTTTCGTGTACATAAGAGGTCATCTATGAGTGAAGGCTCTGAAGTTCTGAATCCAGATTCATGTGCATTTAAAATGCCATAAACTGCTCATGACATTCTGTACAAGATGATTCACTTCTTCCAACCACCTCAGTGTCGCACATATGGAATCTGTTTTATATTGTCTGCCAGTACTGCACTGTTTCATCCCCTTGTGTATATAAACCATGCTGAGTCTTGCAACTGTTCCTGTAATGTCCTTACATCTGCAGTGTTCCTCTCAGGAGAGAAGGCAAGGCTTTTCAATACTGTTACTTTTATCCAAATATGGGACTTAATAATATATATCATATATTAAACTTTATCGTGATAGCTACTACAAAGGCACAGATCATGTGATGCTGCATTAACTTGGTCAGTTTGACTTCAGAGTGCTTAGCATGTGATCCTAAAATTGTGTTGCCTTTTGAGATTGTAGGTTCTAGGTTGTCTCTTTTCTTTAAAGGCTAACAAGATTATATTTGAGCTCCTTAATCCCCTGCAAGTTTTGACAGTCACATTTGTAGAAGACAAAAGCTGCTTCCTGTTCTGCCTTAACTTTTCAGTGTTTGGCAAATGGGATTAAAGCTTTTACTTGCATCAAAACAAAAGTTTAAAGTAATCAACTGTCAATAGACCTGTTGGCAGTCGTTCCAAAATATTCAAGATAGTTTATAGATTGCTCTGGCTGATTGGCAGTGCTTGCTGAATTCCTCAAGAGGGTGGAATTGGAAACAGACCTAGTGGGTGTGTCATGAGGAATGAGGAGGCTGTGTGGATGTGCATCTTCTCATTTCTTCTGACTTTTAACCCGGAACTACAGCTCTGTGTGTATGTCTGTACTCCAAGTGATAGCAGCACCAGCTTTCCAATTAAGCCTGTTTTTCAAATCTTCCGTGTGACTAGCTGTTGCAGTCTCCTTCCTCTGGCTTATGTTTGTGACAAATTAAGCGCTCCACACTTCTTGTAGCTTTGCCCAAACAGGGGAGTCACAAATATATGCCGTAAATTAAGGCATAGTGTAATGAAACAGCTCTTCAAATGTTGAATCACTTGTGTTGAAAACATTGGGGACTGATGGAACTCCTTGAAGAGCCAGTGCTGGAGAGCCATTCCCTCGCCCTCCTCCCTCGCCTGCACCTAAAACCAGCCTGACAGGTGAGAAACAGGCTTTCTGGTGTGGGTTTTTTGCCTGCTTTGATAGTGCCTGCAGCTCTGCCAGGTGCAAGGTGTGGCTGCATGGGAGCTGAACTGCCTTCTGCTGAGGTGTTTATCTTTGCTGGGAAACCTGTGCTTACCAACCTTTAGTAGGGAATGTTGAGCTTAGATACTGTGCTGAAGGATGACCACCTGTGGTGAAACCAGCCTCATCCGCTGCTGTGGAGGGGTATCAGTTAATACTGAATAATCAAACCCATAATGGAAAAATAAGAATTTATCCCTTTGGAATTTGAATTGCTTGTTTTCTCCTAATGGCTAAGATGTAGGCTCCATTGGAATTTGAGAGAACAACATTCTCCACCCTTCCAAAAGCAGAATTATTACTTTGTGAACTTTCTATATTTTCACTGTTTTCTGCATATTCAGAATAAGTAGGGATATGTTTGGGTTTGTTTTTTTTTTTAAATAAAAAAAAAGGCAATAGCCTGCCTTGAAGGCTTCACTTCACAGGCCCATGCCCAGTAGTACAGCCAGCTGAAAAGCAATTCCACTGTATTAATCCCTGTACTAAAGTACTGCAGTAGCTTTACTGTTGAATGGGATATTTGCATGTGTCAGTAGATATTGGAATGCAAACTCTTATTTCATAAACAAATTCAGTTTTGATATAAACAAGTTTCCACATTTTGTTGTGTTAATGGGCTTAAGGACAGCAAACATCTTAATTTGTTTTTCTTTTTGCCATCCGGGGTTGTTTGTGTCCTATCCCTCACCCCCATCCTCTCCCAGTCTCTCCTTTCATCTCTCATGGAAGATAGTATTTCATGAGACTCAAAGTTTTCATTTAAGAAAAGAGAAAGAAAAGCAGTTTTGTCTGGCTCTTCAGAAGCATGAGGAAACCAGCCTTATAGGTTCATCCAGTAGATAAAGACATATAAAACACTCTTAGAAATGACTTTATGTAATGTGAAGAACTGCAGGGGCCTGTTTCTTTTGAAATCTTGCAGAATGCAGTATTGCCTTTCAGATCTTGACCTTGCAGTGGAATACTAATATGGGCTCTTCTGGGGAATTTTCCTAATGGCTTTACCTAAAATGACTGCTTTACATAAAATACATAAGGGAAAATACTGACTTGTCAAAATTCAAATCATTCTGTGGGAAACAATAATTTTCTTGGGGTTTTTGACAGGGAAGGCTTCTTCTCAGTTGAACAAGAGATATTCCACTGTGTGTACCCCTTTCCATCGAATTTGGCTGTTCTCACAGTTCTGCTCGCAGCCTTGCCGGGTAACTCGTATCAGGTTTTTATTCTCTCCAACTGAAGTAGTTTAACTTCTTATCCATGTTCAACATCCTTCAGGACAGAACTGGGACTGACTGTATGTAGTCTGCTTAGGCAACTCCCCTAGCTGAAATTCCTGCGGTGCCTTTCCTAGTGCATGCCAGCTATCTACCCTGGGAAGTGTTTGCCAATCATCTGGTGGTTGAATAGAGACAGGCTGAGGGTACTGATCAATCCAATTCATGTTTTATGTTACCTCTGAGCAGCCTGTCTCTGAGGCTGTTTACCCTTCTAGGTTGGATCAGCTATACATGTTTGTTTTCTCTCCTGTTCTTCATTTATTTTTTTTAAAAAAAAAAGCTTAGCGACACCTGTTCCATCTGCATACAGAAAAGGGTGCTTAAATTATGTGACATCATGGGATGTAAAACTGTTTCCCTCTCTGAAGTGAGCATGATTCCCACCGCCACTCCAGTCTTATGGAATTCAGTAGGATGCTATCAGAGTTTAAATCTGTGCTTTTGGACTCCATCACAGGATAAGAGGCATGAATACGCGGACTTTTTCTTACAGTGCTAGTTTTCAAGTTCATAAAGGTAAAATAGGTAGTACTGGTTTTCTCTTAATTCAAATTATGTAGTAGAACATGTTCAATAACTTAGGACTGCCTGATACTTTATGGCCTTCCAAGAAAGATGCAATCTGTTGGAATAGTTTGACTTGCTGTCAGGAGGACCTGCCAATGAGCTGTTTTATACATTTCAACATTTCCATTCTGCAGTTTTCCATAAAACGCTGGATTTTTTCCCCCTTTCTTGGATAAGTGTAAGTCCCACACTTGAAATGAAACCAAAGCCTAAGGAGTATTAAAAGCTGACTGGAGCAGGAATGTCTGCATTCAGTTTGTTGCTTCCTGTTCTGATCATGAAATTTGAATCAGACTTGGTTTAAAGATAACAGCAGTCCCACAAATCAGTGTTTGGCGTAGCTACGTCTGCTAATGCTTCTTTGAAGAAGGGACCACTATAAAGTCTGTCTTCTAGGGCTTTTTAGTGCAGTGAAGACACTTTGGTTGCCAAGGTCATAGTTCTTGCTCTACTCTTTCTTTTTTCCTGTTTTGAATCAAGCAAATAGTGAAAAAGTTCTATGAAGCTCTCAAAACTCAGACTAAATGCTTTCTTTTTTCTGGGGAAAAGATGGTGAAGATATTAGTCTGAAAGAAAAAAAATGTATTCTTGCCTGCTGAGACTGACTTTTTGATTATACTGAAAAAAAATAGCCTTAAGTAAAAAGACCTATTTTATGGTTATTTGATGTTAAAAATTCCATTGATTTGCTTAGCAAGATTCTTCTACTGCACTGTAAAATGCTTGTAATCAAAGACTTGGGAGGAGATTCTAAGGAAAAGCTGATATTTATCACAGAAGAGAATCCTAAAGAATGCTTTTTTTTCCCCCCTAGATCATAGGAATCTTTCTTGTAGGATAACTTTAAGAAAAAGTGACTCTGAATTCTGTGATGCTTGGCAAAATAGGAGTATAACTTCCTAAGGGCACACAAATAGGATTAAACCCAACATACCGTCCTCTCTAGGCATATGCGAAGACACTTGACTCACTAATTCTTCTGTTTCAGTACTTTCTTTGACAATAGAGTTAACAATTCTGAAACTTAGAATGAAAGATGAATTCGGGTATATTGAATTCTACTTTCAGAAACTTTGTACTTCTGCAGGGTAGGCATATGCTTCTATCTAAAAATCAGTCTGCCCTACTTGCTTTTGGACGAATCCTTGCAGCTCTCCTCCAATCACTATGACAAGTTTAACTCATGTTCTAGAATTGTTGCATTTGAACACTTACTGGCTGCAAATAAAAAGTTTTGTAGTGATAACCACAACAAACTTTATGAAGCCTTTATGCATATAGTGAAACACCAAGGCTCTTTCAGGCCAAGTCCTCCATTTTGCCAAAGCCAGTGACTGGGCTCCCATCTGTGTTGTGAAGGCAATGTTTGGTTTAGATTGTGTGTGACTGTTGAAGGACTGGCTTAAACAGCAGGTATGCAGTTCCTGAAGGAGGGAACAGCATTATCATCAAGACTCCTACTGGCTGGTTTCTAGGTAATAACTTCATAGCAAAAATTGTCTGTAATTACAGGAGAGCAAAGAATACTTCCTCATTGCTTGCCAAAGCTCCCTTAAAACTCTTCCCTCAAACTTAATACAGATATTTGTTCAAAAACGAAGCTTAATTTGAACCCACAGTGAAGAAACTTAAGCCGTGTGTAGCAGTGCCACCTAGTGTAGTCTGTCAGTCCTTGGTTTTCAGGGTTAACTGAATTTTACTCCTGTTGTGTCTTGAGTCTCATGTTTTGGGAAGATGACCATTAACTTCTTGTTGTAGAAAGTGGTAAAGATGATTCTCTTGAAATCTGGGCCAAAGTATCTTCTTGCATGAAACACACTCTTACCTGGTTGCTTGTTTCACTCTTCTTTGCAGAATTAATGGCAAAATATTCTGAAGTAATCCATGCGCAACAGTCTAATCCCATTTTGTCATGTTTACCTTTTAAAATGAAACGGGTAGGATGGAGCAGTGACTGGACAGTGCTCTTGCTCAAGGAATATCAGCTTGAGAGTGCAGGTATTTATTGAGGTTTGATAATATTTTGTAAAATTATTAATGAAATAAAGTAGCATTTATTATGACCCAAACTGGTAGAATTTTGCCTGCCAATCTACATAAAACTTGATTTGGGAAGCAGAGGAGTAGAAGTAAGGATTAGATTATAGACCTCAAACAGTAGTAAATGTCTTATCCTGTATGAGAATTCTGAAAAGAAATGGGTTTAAACTTGCTGTGGCTCTTAGCAAATTGTTGTAACTTATAACTCTTAGCTTAACAGTTGTTACTGATGTTAAGTTTTGGCTCCTAGGTGGCTACACATAGCCCCCACATGTCTGAACCTTGTTATTATGACAAATAAACAAAGCCGTGGAGTGGGTTTTTTATTTTCACTATAATATCTCTAAAGAGTGACTAATGAAATCTATAGAATTTTATCTGGATTTTTACCAGTTAAAAAACAAACAAACAAAAAAACACACTCAGATTTAGTTCTTTGTACTTCTAACCAAGAGGAAGTTCATCACTGCAGCTGGAGCTGTTGGGAATTGCATGTTTTTTCTAGATTCCCAAAGGAAATACTGTCAGCCAAAGTCAGAAATGGCAGGAGGACAGAAAGCAAAAGGCACAACTGCTGGATTTATCCTTACATAGGATTTGTGCTGCTTGGCCTCCTGATTTAGCTGCTGAAACTCTTTTCCAGTTAAGAATTTTTTGTCTAGTGCTGTCTAGCACAATACACAGAGACACTTCTAAGGCCGCCCGTGGACATGAAAAGTCCTATCTTGAGTTCAGATGTGCAGGTAGGCCCTCTTGTCTGCTGATTCCAGACATAAGAAGGGGAGAACTCTGCCAATGGGATCTTAGAAGGAGAGATTTATATGAAGGGATGCTCCTGAGTGGAGAGTTTACAGCATATTGATCTCCTGCATCTTGGGATGTTGTGCTGTATGAACAGCAAACTGCCCAAAGATCTCTCCAGATAATACTGCCCTTAAGTCCTTTCTTTGAAGGGAAAATGAGATTGTGATTTCTCCAGTGCTAAGGCACAACATCACCGATATAGGCATGGTGAAAACTAGGTGACAGTGTATAACCAACACTGTCTTGTACATGGAGATTTTGCATGTTGCTCAAGAAGATAAGACTGTGGACTTAAATTTGGGCACCTCCTAGACTGCCTCTATTAACAGTCGAGACAAATATGTTCACGGTACTTCTCTACCCACAATGGTTTTCTAGTATTACTAGCCAAAAAAAATAGTGATTAACCAAGTAAATTAGAAACTTAGTCATCTAATAGATTACCTAGTATTTCTCTTGCCTGTTCTGATACACAACAGACTCTTCTGAGTCCAGTCCCTGACAATGGAGATACAATGAGTTCACCATCAACAGCAGAGCAGTACATGTTGTTCTTGGCTTCACAACAAAAGGATCCAAATTCAGCAGTTGCTTCAGCTCAGAAGTTGACTACTCAAAGCAGGTATTACTACCTGAGCATGCTTCTTCAGCAGCAACTGCTGGGATTATTTCACTGATGATGATGATGACCCCATTGTGTGCTGGAGACTGCAGAACCACCTGTCTGAGAACCATCTTGAAATGTTGCCTCAAGAATGCACAAGACTACACTGTGTCTTTGTCTTATTGTGGGTTTAGTTTTTTTTACTGAGAGGCTCCTTAAATATTCGTATGCCATTCCACATTTCTTAAGTATTGTAGTCTTGGAGCCTTGCAGAGAGTAATAAATGCTGCTTATGTAAATTAGATTTCTGTGGAACACCCCACATGTTCCCTGTTCCCACAGCTTCTTATCTTCCCCTTTCCCTCTTACATAAGGCAATGTTTGAAATATGCATGTCACTCCCCATCATCCACTTTCCATTCTTTCAAAAAGTCCTCTTGATATAACTTGGTCTTGCATGTGCCTCAGTGTGATTTCTGTTAGTTTGACCTAATTTGGAGCTCTGTTTCTACAGTACTTTGATCAAGAAGGTCCTATTTCCAGAACTTTGAGCTGCATTCCCCCTAAAGGGGGTTATTGTTCTGGCTGTTATCAGTGAAAAGAAGGGACAGTGTTTCTGACTGAGTGGAGTTCAGTATTTCACTCACACCTATTTGGGGGTTTTATTATTAGTTCTAATGCAGTCTATTAAGGTAGCAGTCTTGGAAGCCCTGGCATGGAGGAGCATCCAGGTAGCTTCAAGTTTGTGTAGCCAAAGTTACTTTTTTTTTTTTAAAAGCACATAACACATATTAAGATATCAGTGGCCCTGTAGCTGGTGATCCTGAGCAAATGTTATCAATGGGAGGAGTATTTCAGAGTTCTTCCTAGCACTGATAAACAACTGATGGCTTGAAGACCAAGGTCTTCAGGTGAAATCTGAAGCATACAGGAAGAAGTGAGACTTTTGCTATTAATAAATGTGAATTATCTTACTCTGTTTTTACTCACTAATCTAGTGGAGAGTAATGGCTTATAGAGAAAAGGAGGTGATACGGCTTCTTCCATGCTTATGTGATGTGAGTTATGTGAGTTTTATCACCAACTACTAGAGGAACATTTCAGGGGACTCCTTGTTAAAATGCTGGTGTTGTAGAGCTTTTTTTTTTTCCCCCTTGACCCTGGGTTATGCAATAAAAAGTTTTGAAAGGGGAGCAGAGGAGGAGAATTCTAATGGCAATGTCTTCCCAACACTATAGTAGCCAATCTGGTTTGGTGCTGCAGTCTGCATTAGGTCCTTTTACAGACCCCTTCAGGGTAGTCTTTTGCCGCAGTCAGCAAAGCCAGTGGGCTTTGGAAGGTGATGGCTTGAAACCCCGTTTCATGCCTTTGCTTTTATTCTCAAGAGGCAACCACATCAAATGGTAAATGTATTTACATGGTGCTTTTTAGGTCCAGGGTAGATTTGTGGATGCCAGACTGACATATACAATAAGACGTATGTGTTATGGCCAGGGAGAATCAAAACCAAACTAAACAGTAAGCACAAGTTAGGCAGTCTTCCAAGAGAGTCCAAAATCACGGCTGGTGCTTACTGTTTCTCACTGCCTTGTATCCCAACGGCAGAACACTGTACGAGTTGCTGTGAGGTGGCATTGTGCTAAGGGCTACAGTGAAGACTTCACCTGGTGGAGTCTAAGTGAAATATTTATTTTAATATTTCATAATATTAAAAAGCTTCCATGGGAACCTAGCAGGGATCTTGTGATTTGAAAAGTTACCTGAAAGCTGTAAAAGTTGTTCATTTGCTTCCTTCCAGATGAGGGTTCTCTGTCCATTCGATCCCTGCTGGTTGGCTGGGCTTTGTGGCTCTCTTCCTTTTGTTCTGCTGCTTTAAGTGAAAGCAAAATACTGATGTAATCTTCTCAACAATCATGGGGCTTGATTATTTTTAAGGATTTTAAAGGGAAAGTTCAGGTAACATGGAGATGTGAAGGTGGAATGGGGCTGTGGTAGAGCTGGAGTGCAGCTGAATCTTTGAGGCAGTGACAGGCTTTAAATAGGGAGCATGTGTGGAACTGGAACTTTGCCACATGCTGTGTGAGCGGTGGTGTTTTGAAACAGGCCATCCTTACCAGAGCAGTGAACAGTTCAACTCTCACTACAAATGGAGCAACGCTGTAGGAAAGCAAATTGCCTGTGTCTCCTTAACAACTGTACTTGAGTATTTCATAGATGAGAAATCTGGTCACTTGTACGAAACTTCCCCTCATGGTCCTCTGTATGAAGTTCAAGGTTTAGCATAGCTGTTAATGTCCAATAAGCAAAGTGAATGGCTGTTTGAGGCTACACTTGTTTATTGATTTTTATATTTTTATAAATGTACATAAGTGTTATACATGTTTATGTTTTTGGGAAAGGGAAACAACTTTGTTCTGCTCTTGTCTGAACCAATTTTTTGCCATTTGAAAAACCTCATTTGTTAACTCTGATATTCGGATTAAGGAATTAAAGATTTTGATGGACTTCCCTTTTTTTTTTTTCTAGTTCAAATATTAAAGGAAGCAGTGAGAAGAGCAGTAGATCACACTGAATAGGAAAGCAACTGCAATACACAGTCTCACATTAATTCCCTATTAAAATTCCTTGTGACTTCCTGTATAAAACTGGGAAGGGGGATCTTCTGGAGTGAAATTACTTCCCATTAAAAAAAAAATCATTCCACAAACAGCGGTTTTATTTGTCTTAAAGATGCTGTGAGCTCTATTGTATTTTGATGATGATAGATTAGGTGGCAATTAGTGTTGTTCAGTCTATGCCACATTTTGTTCTATCATAGTATAACACCTGAGAGCTTCTCTAGATTGTTAATAAAAAGCATAAAAGCATAGACACAACAGCCCTTGCACTTTATAAAGCAGTTAAGGCTTCATACCAAATAAGGATGGAAAATCTTCTAAGCTGAAGACCAGAGTTTGTTCTCACACTCGTAAGCAACACAAATGCAGTTAGAAAACCAGACTAACATGTACAGCAAAAGACAAATATTCTCTGCCTAACTACAGCAGAAAAGGACATAAATAAAAGGAGGCAGTGCCAGTACCTAGAATGCACCTCTTTACTTTGCCCACGTTTGGTGCAGGTTTTTTTCCCCTCTGGCTGATGCTTTGATAAGAAATGGTTATAGTAAGACCTCATGCTGACTTCAGAGGGAACTGCCACAATCCGTGTCCTTGGCTGATCTCCTGTTGCCCCAGCTTAGCTGTGACTTGAACAATTTGACTGTTTAAATTTTTCGGAGTGAGCCTAGCTATGGCATTGATACTAGAACTGTGTATAGACTTGGCTGTGTATTGGCTTGAGCATCAGTATTGCCTAGACGTAAAAGAGCAGAACGGGGTGAAGCTGGGTAATTCCTCCCCATGAGCTGGCATTACTTGCTTTCTGTGATACCAGTCAGTTTTAAACTACTGAACTTGGGCATGGCTGTGCTTTTATCTCTTCTTTTTTTTTTTTTGGCATTACTGTATCTTTAGTCGCAGCATCTTACTTTGAGATGCTGCTATGCATTCCAGCTGGGTATAATTTAACACTTAGATTTTTAGCTAAACTTAACATCCCTAGAGGCTTTAGAATTGAAGACTTTTTTTAATTAAAGAATTACAATGTCAGGCAAGCAGTATTTTCCCAGGCTGTCTGCTGCTGATGCAAAGTGGCGCACGCAGTTTGCACATAGCATACCGTAATGCCGTACTGAAAGAATTGCACAATTCAGTGGTAGAGGCTGAGGAGCACCTTGATTATTAGTCATCTATGTAATGGGAACTATTTGAAATCTTGGCGGCCAGTCTAAGGAACTGCTTAAAAAAAAAAAAACACACACCAAAAAAAACCCACTAAAAAAACCACCACCTCCACACAGAGAAACCTGGATCTGCTATTATAAGTTAAAGGATGAATACCTGCTTTCATTAGAAGCACAGATGGCAATATGTAACATCGCTGTAGCTACAACTGTTATCTTTATTGATCACAGGGTGAAAGTATTTTGAGTGCTCTATCACAAACAGGTAACAGAACTGCATTTCTGCTCTTTTTTTTTTTTCCAGACAAGCACAGTTGGTTATTATTCTGAGTACAGAAGTCAGCATGCTTCAGACTTGTGAAAAACATTGAAGGTTTTGCATTCTGTACAAAAGGGTTTAAAATGAAATCTGCTGCTTGTTAAAAGCAGCCTATCCTAGTTCCCTCTACAGCCAACAGTCTAGAGAAGTGGAAGCCAAGCCAGTATTACTGTGCTGGAGGAGAAGAGGGAGAAATCTAACAGCAATACACGTGCAGGATTGTCACATGATACTGATGAGAAATGTCTGTGAATAAACCACCAAGTTCATTGTAGGGTCTTAATCATTAAGAAATATTGATGCATAATCCCTCTGTGAAGGACGTGTTAGCTTACGTACTGGAACATACACAGTCCAGACACTGGATAGTACAGCAGGGATGGAAAATAATCCCACTGTTTATTCTGGTATTTTAACCATAAGCACAGCCTCCTGTCAGTAGAAATTCTTCTGGAAAAGTGCAACTTTGACAAAATGTGCATAAGATAATAAGAGAAAAGAAGTGAAAAATAATGGGAAAAGTACACACAAGTATTTGGCTTGGTTTATGCCTTGACAGTGTATTTATGCTACAAGTAGTTGAGTCTTATGAGACCATCTCTGGTTGGTCTGATGTTGTGGCAGTTCTTCTTAGTTCTTCACTGGGCCACTTATTTGCCTCTCCTCTTACAGGAGATAGGGAGCGTTTAGTTAAGTTAATTTTAATGAAAAAACAATAGGATTTGGACTCAAACTTTCTGACACAGTGCCAGAGAGTCATGAAATCAATATGGTTAGCACTTACAGGAAACATGGGCAAGTGCAATGACAGAAGTATCAGAATCATAGGGTTGGAAAGGACCTCTGGAGATCATCTATTCTAACCCCCCTGCCAGAGCAGGGTCACCTAGAGCAGGTTGCAAGTATGCTCAAGCATTGATGAAGTCAGATTTTCATACCTTTTGTTTTCTTACCTTACATCGTTAAAAAAACCCAGCAAGTTATACTGGAGTGGGAGGGGGTGTCCTCTTTATGTGTATAACATATCAGAAATCTTCCTATAGGTGAAGTTATCTGTATTTAAAAAAGCAAACAAACCTATATAGAAATGAATGTTATAAGTGAGACTTCCCTTAATCACAAATAGAATGCATATGTTTGTTAATGATGAAAATTAATCCAGTAAAGGTGACTAAGCTAGTAGAGTGCTTTTGTGAATGCCCTCATTTGCCTTTTTGAGTAACTTGTGGAGAAGGAGCAGGAAGATCTTCTGAATGTTAGATAAATCTACAGCAGACTAAAGCAGAAAAGTAACTTTAGGGCGTTTTATTCTTTTGCCTTGCAATACTTCTGGGCAATGTGGCAAGGTAAGTTTGGAAGCTTTCACAACTCCTCTGTTTTTTAGATAGTAAAGTTCCTCTAACATGATTCTCTTCAAGCTCTGCAATTTAAAATGCAAGTAGTTCACGGCTTTTAAGAACACATATGTAATGCCATAATAAAATGCTTCTGTCCTCATGTGTACTTAAGGAAATAATAGCAAAGGAACTCTAAGGTTTTGAACTTGGACTTTTATTTCTGTTTATTGTTGTAAGTTGTCCAGCCAGTGAATAGTTTAAGTTCACTACGCTGATGTACGGGATGTGTTGAGAAACCCTTGATGTTTTTGAAACTAGTGCCTGAGTAATTCTTGAATTTCATCATCACTTTCCAGGGGAGAGCAGTGGCAAGGAATTGTACAGAAAATTACTCGTAGCCTGTTGTTCAACCTGAATGGATTCAAGTTCCAACTTGATACTACTGGGTCTCAATCCATATTTGTTTTGTGGCAAGGCTGTGACCTGTGCTGGGTATTCTGGTAGCGTTCAGTCTCGGACAATTGAGATCATTAACAGATTTTAAATGTTAACATGAAACCACTGTTCAGTGTTCAAATGATCTAGGAGATGGAGGGAACTAAAAGACAAACTTGCAGTTACTAGTCTCCGTTGCACAGCAGCCTTGAAAATCAAGCTAGATTTTAACTGGGGGGATTGAGGGTTTGGCGTTGGTTTTTGGGAGTTTTTGTTGTTGTGGTTTTCTTTTTTTTGGAGGGGAGGAGGGCAGCGCAGGGTCTTATTTTACTTGGTTTATATCTTAGAAGGATAAAAACTATAGCTGATCAACAGAAGCAGGTGGCTGGTGTTACAATATTAAGTCCTTTTTTGCAGTTCGCTATTAAGGTCTATCTTGAAATGAGATTTGCCTGTGCTAGGAAGGAGAAAATGTAGGAACTGCAGTGCAACCACATCTTTACAGTCTTAGTTCTACTTTGCATCTTTGCAATTGTGTGTGATGGGGCTGAGTACTAAAGCCTCAAGCTAAAAGGTTGTGTTCCACTTCTGTGTGGGTGTGGAAGGATCTTGATTGCCAAGGAAAGCATCTAGGACTTAGTAATGGTGACTTACAGGGGATCACTGGTAGAACAGGGATGGTGCCAATTAGATTCGTGCACTGAGGATTGTTTTGCAACCAAGTAATTGCCTGAGCCTTCTGATTTAGGCTAGCAGAGTTTGGCTGGACTTCATGAAAATTCAGAAACTGTCCCTATTGCCTTGCAAAACCCCGGGAAGACTTTCTTAAAGACACATGCAATTGGAAGGGCGCCAACAAGTGAAATGAAAGACTGTCTGAAATGGGAACAGAGAGCCTACTGTATATGTGCAACTATGCTGCAGTCTTGTTACAAGAAATACCCACTACTAGTGAGTTTCTGACAAGTCCTGCCTGCTTTGCAGCCTAACAGAAGACGTTTTCCTTTTAACAAGTATCTCATGTATGATATGTATGATGTTTGGACATCCCCCATTTTCCTGTATAAGTAGGAAGATGGAGGCTTATAATACTCCCATGGGAAATGTCACCAGCAGTGAGTGCCACAATTGCTACCAAAGCATTTAAATGTTTCATCTGATTTAAAGATGAAATTTTAAATACAAATAATGCCGCATTCTTCAGCAGAAAGAAGCTGTGATGGAGCTAATAATTTAAAATAAATCTAGTTGCCTACAGTCTGTACAAATGCAAAGTCCAGGGCTTGTGGCAACATCTTAGAATACATTACTTCTGTCACCCAAAATGATCAAATTCTCTTCTCCTGTAAAAAAAAAAATAAATAAATCTACCTTTAACAAACTGCTTCCACACCTTATTTTTAGTTTTAAACACTCAATTAAATTTAAAAATGCACTTTTGACACAACACTTGAATTCAGGAGCTGAAAGGAATGGGTGGTTTTGCTTTCATCAGCATAGTAAATCACATTTTCATTTCTGTATTTCTTTATCTTTCACATTTTATAGTTCAAGTAGAATTTTATTATTTGATTAATGGAACTAAGGCAGCATATTTACTATATGTAACTTCTTCCAGATGCTATGTGCTTTAATGAACTAGTTAGTGGTGACTAGTTTCTCTGCCAGATTCTTTTGCTGCTGGCTCTCTGTTGGTGTTGTTGAGCAAGAAAGAAGTAAGGCAGTGGTTTGGATACCAAAGTCTTCAGAGAATAGCAAATGGAGGACGTGCAAGAGTGTCCAAGTAGGAACTGAGGGTAGAGGCCAGAGAAACAGCTCCAAAAGCAACTTAACTGGTAATTGAGAACACAATAAAGCCTGAAATAAATCAGGTCTTGTCTTGGTACCTAAATGGGACTCTGAACTGCAACTTTTAAACACGCAATGCTTTTAAACATCAATGTATCAATCCTTGAGTGCATTGTCAAAATAAATGAGACAATCATAATGCATGTTGTAAAGGAAAATTCAACCAATTGCCAGTGAAACCAAGTTGCAGTACAGTGAGATAAAACCCCTAAACTCAGCACTCCTTCTCATTAAGATTAATTAGTTGCCATCAGAAACATTAGAGAACAATGCGCATAGGCTCACTTAGGTCTCCAGGGCATGTAGGAAGATTAGTGGCATATATTAAGTGTAATCATTTTAATTGAGCAAGAAAGAATGTTCTTTTCTTTATCAGAACAGTGATCCACGCTTTTCTTTATATGATCTGTCTCCATGGTCTCTTAAGCAGTTTCTTCCATCAGTCCTGTTCCACTTCCACTACGGAAATGGTGAGTTGGGTTCCTGTCTCTTCCAGCATGCAGTTGTAGCAGACAGTTCTCATGTTACAGCCAGTAGCTAGATCACATTTTTCCAATATAACTTTAAAATCCATTCACTAATGTGCAGCCAGTACTTTTGGACTATCAAAGATACATGCTGCTATCCAGTTAATTTCTTAGTATGTAAGTAAAGGTGTTTGTTTTTTTTTTTAAATGGTTCATGATCTTAAATGATCAGTAGATCAAGCTATTGCATATTCACTCTATCTCTTGCCAGGTTCATTCCGTATAAAACTACTGTATTGAACCTGTTTATCCAGATACTTAGTTAAGGGAATAGAAATGATAAATACTGAAAAACTTCAGATTTATGTTCTCCTTCATAAATAAGCTAGTGAGTAGCTTTAGATGTACTCTTCTACAAAGCAATATGACTACATAACAAAGATATGTGTTCTTCTGCAAGCTACGTATGTATGCACACAAAAATAAATTTTCATTATCAAATCGAAGGACTACGAAACCTTAGCTAAAGCTTGTCTTTCATGAACAGATGACTCCAAGGAACAGTTGGCTTCTGTTTACTACTCTGTGTATTGGCTCCCCTTTAATATGAGTCTATACCAGGCCAAAGACCTGCATGATACCTTCCACGGGATTAGTCTAAGTGCCTGAACGTTCAAAGCTCTGATGGTGGCTGCACTCTGCTGGAACTAAAGAATTCCAGCCATTGTGGGGAATGCTAAGATAAGGAGGGAAGTGACTTTTCCAAGAACAGGCTTAACCTGTGAATAAAGGAAAAGCAACTAATTGTGTAGTTTTCAATGACATCAAAATTTATTTCTATTAATTTAAAATAAAGCTTTTCTGTAGATTCTAATTAAACATAGCAAAATTTTCCCCAACATCTAATAAAAGCGGATAGTGCTACTATAGGTGACTCATTTAATACAAGAGGTACTGTGAAAAATAGTATTTAGGTTAATAGGCAATAATACACTTAAATATTGTGGCTGTGTGTATTGTATTGTTGAATTCTAAGTGGCTTTATTTCCTCTTTCAATTGTAACTTGTTCACGTTGTTCTTGACCTACCTACAGTTATTTTTTTCAGTAAAACAATCCATTATTACGCAAACACTAGTAATGGCTTTTAGAGGTATTGGGGAGGGGAAATACAGATGTACAAAATATTATCAAAATGCTGTAAATATTTCATGTAAGGAAGACGAGGTTCAAGTAGTGTTGTTAAGGAACCAAGCCATCATAGCATTAAAAATACATAGCTGTGTATATTTTAGTATGACAGCACCTGAAGCATTTGGTTTGTAGGGAGTTGTCTGCTTGCCCGTAGTGGATGTAGAACTGCAATATGTGAATGAAAATGGATGGAATAAGGCATGCTGACTGAAGTGAGCTTTGACTTGCTGGATGGGGGTACTTTTTGACCAAGAAAAGAAGAAAAAATTTTTAGTTGAATGAAGCACACTCATATTTATGGGATTAGAGATATGCATGGGAAGTTTCTCTGCAGGTTATCTGGTCCAGCTTCTTATGTGAAGCAGGGCTATTGCTGTCAGGTCAACTGTAGGAGACCCCAAAGACGGAGATGTTTCTTCTCTTCCTCCAGAAGAGAAAAGCTGGCCCTGCTTGAGCAGGGGGGTTGGACCAGGTGACCTGCAGAGGTCCCTTCCAACCTCAACCATTCTGTGATAGGGGAAAGTGAAACACATCTTAATTGAGGGCTCCTTCCCTTAAATGTTAGGGAGGGAACAAACGTCCACAACCAAGTGTATCATCTGTATGATTAATGTTGTATCGTGAACTCTCCGAAGATATAATGGCATACTAAAATGCGTTCAGTTAGAGTAGATATAGTAGCGTTGCTTATGAGATGTGACTTAAAGTGCTGTATGAGCCTTGAAGAACATTATCTCCGTTGAAGATCACTTAAGCGAAAAGAATGTACAAAGACAGACTGTAAAGTCAGAAAATCACCCAGGCAGAGAAAATGTTAGTGTCATCCAAGCTGGGAATAAAAATGAGGGGGAAGAAATGGATATTGTGTGAACTGAAGAGAGTGGTACCTTCAGCTCCGAGTGACTTCAGCAGAGCTAACTGTAGTTCCTTAGTAATGTGAGGTTATTTTTGAAAGTCAAAACTTAGGAGAAGATGTAATGTAGTTGTACCTAATCCCATATCTGCTCCTGGGACATGACTCAGAAAAGTCTTGAGACAGCTGGGAGAGCTGAGCTGTTTCAAGTATGTTCTGTGTCTTACTTGTTTTGTTTTTGATAACTTCTTGTTTCCTATTTTGTGATCAAGAATGTAACCTTCTGCTTTGCTAGACTAAACTTATTTGCCTTTTTGGATTTGTCTAGCATTAATGATAGCTTCACACAATTCTGCCAAGTATCTTGTCTTTTTCCCAAAATAGCTGTATTTATTACAGTGTAATAGAGCACTTGATTCCAGAAGTAGTTCAGGAAGCTAATTCAGGGTGACCTTATCACCAAGCTGGAGAGGTTGGTTTGATAGCTAATGTAACAATGGCTTGAATACAAGAAAGAAATACCAGGCAGTAAACATTCTCTGACAAGGACCAGGCAGAATACAGTTCCTCTGACTACCGCTTCATATATTTCATACATTCCAATTTCTGCTACACTGTGTAAGCCCCAGGAGTCGCAAGGGAGTGCAGAAGGGCAGTAGTTGTTTCAATTTTTTTTCCCAAAGACTTTTCAGGAGATCATGCAATACCTTTGCCTGGTATTCTAGAACACTGTAGAGAGGCAAATTTTACCCTTGAAAGACTAAATAAGAGAATTGTCAGGAAAAGCCTGGTTGGAAGGTCTGGAGGAGTAAAAGGTACTGGATGATCCCATCACTGAGTGAACCAGCCCTGGAAATAATCCTGTTCTTCCGACACAACCATATGTATGTGGACAAGTGTTTATATCCCTATAATGGTGTATTTATTTCCATGTAATGTCTAGTAATGATACCTCAAGACAAGATTAAATAGGAGTAGTCTGGAGCGTGGCAAAGAGGATGCTTAAATAGGGTTGTTTTCATTTTCCTTCTCTTGCCTTCTTGCTTATTAAGTTTTTTGCTTATCCTCTAATTTCAAGGCATGTCTCAGTGGATAAAACCGGTTGTGGGAAATAAGCAAACATGCTTACTGTTTGCCTGCAGTTGTGCATTCAGTGGTGCTTATCATATCAATTTAGGCACCCAGTTTCATTTTTTCCTCATTAGACTGAATGTATACTTTTAAAAATTAAACATGGGCACCCAGCAGGAATGCAAATCTCTGCTATGTACTGGGGCTGTGGGAGGGATATCCCTGGGGAAGGAGCCAATGTAGATAAGACCGCACTGAGTTTCAAAGCATAGAGGAAGCCTATGAGTCTGAAATGCAGTTAGATGCAATGGGTCTTAATTTTTCTTTTTCTATAAGCAGAGATGATTGAGCAAAATATATCAAATGTATAGCAAAATACAGGAATCTATTCCTAGCTTTCTGGGTAAGACTTCGTATTTTTCCTTGCAAGAAAACCTGACGTTAAATGTCACAGACTTCTTGGTGTAAAAGAAAAGCCCATGGGTTACAGATTGCCATTTTGACAGGCTGTCTATCAGGATTTCAAGGGGGGGCGGGAACACCAACCCAGTACTCTTCTGTTTTCTGTGTTACACTTCTGCGGGCATATTTACAACAGGAAAAGAACTCATACTTGTGGTATATCCTGTAGTATAACTAGATATGTTGTAATATTGTTACTGGTAGCATTTTGTATGCGTTACTGCTGGTAATGCAAATTAAGGTTCCTTTTCTTTCCTTTTAAGAAGAAATTTAACCCATTGAACCAATTTAACCTGGATCAGGTCAGCCTTGCAGTTACATGTAACGGTGCAGAAACAGCCAGTTCAAAAGGGTATAAAGGAGTTAACTGTATAGGCCACTGGACTGCAAAATTGCTTTCCAAAACCACATAACAAATCCTATATCAATAAAGAAGATCCCAAAGCCACGGACAGCATGAGAGGATGGAGTTTACCATGTGTTTTTGGGTCACTGCAATAGTTATGAAATTTGCTAAATAAAAATTCAGAATCTTCCCAATAAAGGACTCTTGTGCTGGAGAAGACATCTGTATGTTGCTCTCAGATCCCAGCCTTAAGTTCCAGATTTGTAATAACAGTGGAACTTGAGGATTTTGTTGTAACTTCTGTGATAAAAACTTTTTTTAATCATTAAACAGGTAAATTCTTGATTTACATGTGACCTGCTGTATGTTGGGGGCCTGTATCTATTTTAACTGCTGCTTCTATTTTAGCTACAAAAGAAAGAATTGTAGGCTATAATACTTCTCTAACAGCACCTCACTTTGAGCCCTGGAAATTATTCCTGCATATTCCTCCAGGTCATGCAACAACAACATCATGGCAATCAGTAACAATATTTCTCTTGTTTGAAGTATGAGGTTTTCAGACTGTTAGCAATGCTGGTCTTGCTGCTTCTTTTAGTTATTTGACCTCTTCCTAAGTCAAGAAACAACTTCCACTTGCCGTATGCTGAAAACTAGTTAAGAATAGAGGATAATTATATAGAAAAGTGTCTGGACTGGACATGGATTGGTAATAAATTTGTGGAGTTGAGCACTATAATAAATGAAAGTGACTGAAATCTGAGCTTAGGCACAGACCCAAGCTCGCAAACCAGTGTTGCTTCCAGACTCTGGAGTTCTAGTATGTTCCTGAGCTCATTCCTTACCTGAGAAAGACCTGAATACCCATGAACTCATTATGCCTATAAATAGATACACTTTATTTCAGAACACTTTGATTAGCTCAATCATGAGCTAATTACCCTCCCACTCTTGATTTGCCAGAGCTTCTGTAGCTTTTGGAGAAGAGGGTGCTCGTCTTTGGGGAGAGGGATGATGTGAGAAGAGGGATTATGTTTGGGTTAATGAGTTATGGTTCTGTTTGAAATGCCCTTAGGTGCCTGAGACCTGTGCACAGGGGGAGATGGCGGTTGTGGTGCAGGACTTAAGAGACCAACACCCTTCCAGCATGGTAGTAAGAGGCACAGAGTAAATAACACCAGGAATACCATGTGTAGGCAGCTGAATACTGATCTTAGTGTTAGGTTTGAATATTATCTCGGCTTGTGATACTGCTTTGAGTTTACAAAGACCGTAGTGTCACTCTGGAAATAAAACCAAATGTATCTTAAATTTGCTCTTTATTACTGGATGTGTTGGGTGACGTGACTGTTCATCCATTTCATAGGTTTTCCTGTAAGTGTTGCACTTGTGATCTGTTAATTGCTTTTGGTTTATGTGGGTAGAGCTTCTTGATGATCAGAAAGATACAGTAGTTAGCCCGGAGCGGAGCCCTGCTCTTCTAGGTTCCTCTTGAGATGTCTGTGGAGATCCTGACTCAATGCTGATGTGTTTGTCCTTTTCTGTTAAAAACAATTGTCCCTGCACTTTCTCTGCCAATGCAAATACTGATGTTAGGGAGCAGTAGTCAGAAATTTAGGGGATGCAAAGGGCTAAGTTAAGACTGCAGAAGCATTAGGTTATTGGATTTGTGAATAAAGGTTGTCCAGTCATCATAACATGTCAGTATAGACTACAGAAGAACCTTTATTTGGTTATCTGATGTGTGTATGCATAATAGTACCACTGACAGTGCAATCTAGGGGCTACTTTTGGTTTAAGGTTCTTCCAGTGGAAAAACAAAAAATCTAGGAGGTTGGTTTGCTTGACAGACTATGGTTAAATGATATGCTGTTAGGATTTGCATAGGAGTATATAGGTAATATGCTGATGGAGATTGCTTTGCCAGAAACCTTCTAGTGGTATGTACTAACTCACTGCCTCATTGTGCTGTTGGCAAGCATGCAGGAATTTTAAGGGTATGCCTGCCATATTTCTCACCTCACTTATTGTGTATCTAGCAAGGGTCAGTTTGCAAGCAGCTTTAATCAAAGGGAATATAGGTAAATTTACTTACAATGGGTGGGTAAGCAGGAAGAAACAGAAGACTCTTGCTTAAGAAAGGGTAACTTCAGACATGTCCAGATTTGTGAGGCTTCAGATCTGGAAGACACAAGCAGACCCCAAGAAGTACAAGGGCATGCTCTGTGATATGGTTAGTGTGGGTTTTGTAAGCACAATGTAGGAACCAGCTATAATACTGCTTTGCAAACTGGGCACCTGGTTTTAGGGCTGTATGTGTTAGCAAAAGCAATTCCATTAAAATACATCTAGATTCAGTTTCACTGCTGCGTTTCCTCGAGGGTGGTATCCAAGGGGCACAGATATCCCCTGCCACTTGGCAGAAAGTCAGCACCGCCATCTGGGAGACGAGTCAATGTTACCAGCAAATGCAGAGAGTGCGCTGTTTGGCAAGTGGTTTGCTTGACCTGGCTACTGCTGTGAGAGTGCAGACCTGACGGGTTCCTGACTGGGCTCCCTTCTGAAGCACAAACCTGTTCTTAGCCAGGGCGCTGCATTTCACCTGTGAGCATGACCTAGCAGCAGTCCTGTGGGCAGAGCTGGAGGGGAGGCAGAGGACATCACAAGCCCAGGCCTTGGGAGATGTGGAAAGCTGCCAGGTTCCCACTGCTGCTGGCTTGCTGGTGAGTCATGGCTGGATGTTGTCCTCGGGCTGGCAAGGCTGCAGGCTGTTCCAGTTTGGTCTGAGGGCAGCCCCAAGTAGAGACATACTTTAAGGGCAATGACTACTGACTTATTTTTTTCCCTTTTTGTAAGCTTTAAGTGCTCTGTGTATTTGGGGCTTCCTTTCTATTTTCTGTTCTAATTTTCTTGGTGTAAGGAAAATACTTATGGTCTTCCTGGTTTCCATCTCATGAATTAAGCATCATTTTTAATAATAAAATTAATATCCAGTTAATATTAAGATGATACTTGGGTAACAGTTAACAGGAAGAGCAATCTTTGAAGTGAGTAAAACTTCAGGAGTTTCTTTTATTTGCAGGTATAGAACAAGATCCTAGTTAATGGAAGGTGTGAAAAGAACAATACTTGGTTTAACCCATTTTAGTTGTGAGTGTCTTTCCTAAAAATAACTAGACGTTAACACACATGGTGTAATAGTCATAAACGTGCGTCTAACCTGAAGATCCTGTCTGAGTGAGAGTTACGAGGGCGGGTGTTTCTAGCCTTAGCCATTAATACTTTCAGCTTTGTGGGTTAATATCAACAGAGTCAAAGCAGGCTTAGGACCTACAAAGGCATTATGAAATAAAGAGAATTTGGACAGTGTGAACCAGGGAGGGGGAGGAGAGGCTTCAGTTCTCCCCGAAATGCTGAGCTGTATTAACAGCCGCAGGGTATAAGGCTCCATGATCTCTAATGAAACCAACACAAGTAGTAATCAGTTAGATGCATAGCTCCTGCAGAGGAATGCACATACAGCAAACCTAAGTAGAACGGATGTTTTTGCTTGTATTTCTTCAGAGAAATGTGGATTTAAAAAAGGAAAAAAAAAAAGGTGTTAAATAGCAAAATCTAGGTTTAATTTTTCCTTTTGCTGAAAGCCTTTAGCAAAAAACTGGAAAACTTGTCTTACGAGGCTGTGATCCTTGTTCTAGACTGACTAATGCTGCTAGTGCTTGCTGCTTGTCTTCTAAATTAATAATATGAAACATCTTAGTTCAGAAGATTCTAACATGCTCTTATAGATGGAACCTTAGCCAGTACTGCAAAGGGAAAGGCAGAGCAGAAGCCTCCTGGGGTGGCAAGCATGTGTATTAGGTGCTAACTGGTCAGCATGCAATCTGAGCATGTCGTTTCAGGACATTCAGGGTCTTTAAAACTGAGGCTTAGCTCTCCTTTATGTTGTTGAAGGCAGGATATAATTAACCTAAATGCACCTGCTGCTTTGTTAGCAGAGTTAGCCTTACGGCTGTGCTTTTCACTACCTGAGCAGGTAAGTTTTGGGTTTTTTTTCCTCTTGTGCTCATGGCAGTGTGAAACAACTTCAAGCACATAGTCACCTCCTGTCACTTTCTAACTCTGTGACATTCATTCATTTGCACTAAATGAAGCTTGCATGAAGCCCATGCTCATTCTTTGTGCCTGTCTGCATTAACTCATGACAGTGCCAGTGAGTATGGGAATAGAGCCTCACCACAGAAATAAGGAGGAGATAGGTATGTGCACACCTATGCTGTCTTCAGCTAAATGAGTGTATCTTTTTCTAAACAGTGCATTCATATTTTATTTAGACTATCTTTGAATGAAAACTACAGCATACAATGAGATCACCTTTGTGGCTTAAAATTAGAAATTCTGGAAGAGTACTGTAGAAATGACATGATTTTACTGGTGTGTGTGTGTATATGTAGTGGAATATCTTCTGTCCCCCCACTCTGAGACAGAATTAAGTCACTGAAATAATAAAAACTTTAAAATTCTCAACACATTATACAGTGCTTCATGAGAGAAGTGGGATGCTGTAAGAATTACTAAGAAGTAGATAATACTAATAAAGAATGAGTGAGGATTGGCAGGTGTAATATTTCATTGTATGTTAGCTCAGTCTAAATCCTATAAATCTGGTTTTTATTCTACTGAAAGAGAATTATTTTAAAATGTGTCTGGGGGTTGTCTCTTTCCCCTAGCCAACGGATGACAAGCAGCTCTTGGAATTTCTCTGTGCAGTGCTAGAAACTTTTTCTGCTACTAAATCTTAGTCTAGCTTACTCAACCTGAAAAAGAACCCAGATCTCTCTGTGTATAAGTAATCTAATAGCATAGCTCTTCTCTATTTGAAGTTAGGCTCTAAATAATAATTTAATGCAAAGATGGGGAGATAAAATACATAGTGAGTAGAAGGAAAGCAAACAAAGAAAGCAAAAAAACAGGGTGGAGAACCTCTTGCACCTTTCTGTGTGTAAACCAGATTATTGGGGAGACAATGAGACTGCTCCCTGGTGTGTGACCGTCAATTAGAAATTCATAAGTAATAGCATGGTATTAGAACAGTAACTCAGTCTTGAGTAAGTGCTGTCTCTAGAAAAAGAAGAGTAGTCATCCATTCAGGAAAAGGAAACTTGATTTTTATTTGTAATTGCTTTTGTTTTAAACTGATGGTAGCTGTTAACATCAGTGTCCTCAGGCTCTGACGGTCCATTAAAGAGAGCTCAGTGGAATGGCTAAAATGGAACCGCAGCTGGGAGGAGTACGTGGCAAGACAGTGAGGACTGCCAAACATCGTGTAATATCATTAGCACGACAGCTTCCACAGATCTGTACTGCCTTCTAAAAGGGACCCTTCAAAAGAAATTTTAGCCCTCATTATGAATCAGAAGTAGAAATGTGGACAAATGAGAGCTGCCATTTTGCTTTCCAGCTGAAAGTATCATCCCAGAAATTCAGTGGCTCGTGATATTTAGGGGATTTCTTCCTAGTATTTAGTAACTTGACACACTTTGTGCTGTATACTGCATGCCGTACAGCTGAGCTAAAGAAGTTTGCAGGACATGTGAAGTGTTAAAGACAGCAATGATGGCCTGCAAAATTCAGTTTGATAGTGCTAAAAAACTGAAACTACCTACAAAAAAAAGTACTACTTCTTCCTCCCCCATCTCTTCTCCGCTCTGGATTGCAAGACAGCCAAGAAAGCGTTCCCAAGAACTCTCCTCAAAGTCTGAGTCATTTGCAAACCTGTTTTAACCTCTTTAACAGATTTAAAATAACTTTTGAGACTATGCATCTGCCAAAGAATATATTATAATGGTTCATATAATGTGGTGTTTTTATAAAAACATATTTGTTCTCTTTTTAATCTTGTATATGCGTCTTACATATTTGAGGAAGGAGTGAGAAAGCGATACTGTGGCCACTTCATATGGGAAATGGCACTGGTGTACTCGTATTTATTATTGTACAAAGCCAAATACTATGAAAACTAAAAACAGAAAATTGGTATTTTATTATATACAGGCTAGTAATTAGGCATTTTATGCTGTTGCAGGGTTAAGTTTTTCACTCCAAGGGAAATTTGATTCCTGACAGTACCTGTAAGCACAGAAAGGAATTAGGTCCCCAAAGCTGAGCTGAATGCTTGAATTCTAGTAAACAGCCAATTTCCAGCTTTACAGTGATCAGCTATTTGAAAATTAATCTTTTTCTAACGAAGAACTATCCTAAATGTTTCCCATTTAAACGGTTATATAAATATTTGCATATTTTCAGTGATGCATGTTCAAATTTACATAGTGCTATTTTGGTTGCTTATTGTAATTGTGGAATATACA
Source organism: Larus michahellis (assembly GCF_964199755.1). NCBI lineage: Eukaryota > Metazoa > Chordata > Aves > Charadriiformes > Laridae > Larus > Larus michahellis. Next base: position 12,760,959 of record NC_133903.1, on the reverse strand, counting down.
TAAATGTACATGAAAGGCAGTGCAGCTCATAATTTCCTTTTCTCACTGTGTTTTACATGCTTTAAATTTATGTACCAGGAGAGGAATGTATACTTTGTAATTCCAGTGAAGCACAGTATATTGCCTGGTCTTCATGACTTATAGTATGGAGGCAGGATTTATAGGCTGCTCTTCGTCTGTGTTTTTTTGATTACTTATTGTTAACCAGCTCTTTGTGTAGAGTGCCACGTACTGATCTATGATTTTGGTGTGTCAGTATTATAATCTCCTCAAAATTAAATAGCACGAAAACACTTCTTTTTCAAAAGCCAAAAACTGGACTGGAAAGTGGTCATCTGAGAGACTAGAACTTGTCATACTTTATAGTAGGGAAGAATTGTACTTCCTGGTATTACAATGGCAATTGGGCCATAAAGGATGGGATGAATGTATGTTAATATAGATACACAAAGAAAACTATTCCCATAGGATGTAATGACTGAAGCTTTAGTGAAAGCTTGAAGTATCTAGGTTGCAACTTAGAAGATACTTCAGGAATCTGTGCTGATAGCTGTGCCAGTGGTACAGTAAGGGGTCAAACTGTAAACATTAAATTTCAACAGCTAAAGTTTCGGGTCCATCTCTGAACTTGCACCTATTTCTCATTGTCAGCAACAGCGGAAAACTCCACTTTGACTACTGTATCTTTAAGGCAAGAACTGTAACTAATGCCCTGAGGCAACCGAGACAGTTTGTACAGTGGTCTGTTGGACTGAGGAGCCATTACAAGTGCTACCATAACATAAACAGTTTTTCAGATACGTAAACATCAGTTTTGACTGAAGATGGGGAAGTGGGAGAACAAGGATATGGCTTAATATCATATGGGATGAATCAGGTCTGGGAGGACTCATGACTACTTGCATGTGCCTCCCAACCTGCCAGTTTAATGTCTAGCTACAGTGTGGGTATTTATATAGTTTTAATACAAGCATGAAATGAAGAGATATCATGCCTTTGATCTCCCTGCTTTAGTCTGTGTGAAGATGAAGGTGTGACAGTATTTCTAGAAGTAATCTGCCTACTGGCTTTGTCCAGGCAATGGTCATATTTTATAGTGAACATTCAAAATTATTTAAAGGACTTTGCATGGAAGACAGAGAAAAAGTTTAAGTCCTGATTTACATTTGAATGTGGCAACATTTTAAAGGGAACTGCAGTCCACTGTTCATTATTTGGATCATTAGTAACAAGTATGTGGGAGCTGCAGAGCATGGATCAAGGGAGAGCCCAGCAAATACGTACAGAAATACTTTGGATTCCTTTCTGCTCCTTTTACCTGGGTTCAGCAGCAGTCCAGCCACTTCTGTATCTCAAAGACCTGGGACGTCCGTTTTGAAGTAAAGAAAAAGGCAGAAAAATGAGGTTGAGGCAATGGGTGTAGTTGATCAGCATAAACAAATAATAAGCAATAAGCCCAACTGGACTCAAGGAGACTCCATGTGTTGGTGTCTCCTCGCTGTGCTGCTGTTGGGAGCCCAGTATGGAATCAATGTAGCTGCAGGTTCTATTAACCTGGGTTTCATGCAGCTTTACTAGGGAAGGTGGGTGGGGGTTTTTGTGAACGTGGTAGATGTTGTGCTGTACCCTTATGTTTTCAAAATGGCAATAATATAAAGGGAATGTACAATTAGTCCATGGAATATGTATGCTATTCACTTTCCTTCTTAAGCCTGTGAGGACAGATAAAAAGCTTTTTCTAAACTATCAATGGATTTGTTTGCCAGATGCTTTGCAGATGAGTACAGTGAGGGTGGAGAAAGGACTTTTGGCTCAACACAACTCCTTTACTTCCTTTCATATTTCTTTCAAAACAAACTTTTGTTTGTTTTTTAAGGAACAGGAAAAAAAAAACTTGGCAAGTAGAAAGCTTTTTAGGGGGAAGATTAGTTTGAGTAGTATTGCATGGAAACGTTGGGCATCTTTAGTCCTAGAGAGATGGAGGAAATTCCTCAAGGCTTTTTTAGATTCTCAAAGAATTTTATTTTTGAAATAAATGGGTGTTAGCTTTGCTAATGCTGAGGAATGTTCTGTATTTGAGAATTCTGAAAATAATAAAATTGGCATTGTAATTACTTGAATCCTTTATTTCCCCCCCCGTGCATCCAGTATGTAAGAAGCTGCTTGTTCAGTGTGCTATGGGGAAGCAAAAATGGAAACAAGCTACTACTTTGTTTTCTGTTTACACCCTGACATTTCTAAACAAGAGAAGAATGCAGAACACTTGTAGGAGATATTATTTTCTCCTAGTTTTGCAAGCAATAACAAATGAGAAGTTTGACTGATTTTGATTTGGTAATGATATGGTTTATAAGAAATATTCAGAACAACTAGAAATGCCTAGAGAGTCATACATTGTAAACCTCTCTACCCAGTATAAATCCCAGACTGTTTCTTTCTGAAGAAAGAAATGTCATGCATTTTCTGCGTGACAAACTACTTCAGCATTTGGATTACTGATGAACTATAGCATGTAAGTCATGAAGATTGAAGGGCCCAATGGGTAAAGTAGCAATTAAAGAAGCAATTGACTGTTCATTACTGTCATTACTGAAAGTGGAGCATACTTAAACCATCTTATTCTTATATAAAGCTTGTTTACAGGTTTGGTGTGGAAGGCCTCTAACAATAACAGAATAGGACTTTCCATCACAAAAATGTGCCCCTGTAGCTATGGTACTTAGAGCCTATTGCATCCAGAGCCAATACTTAGCAGTCGGGCAGACAGAATTCTGTGAGCAGTGGCTGGTTGGTTGATAACTAACATCAACAAAACTTGTTTGTGAGGGATTCTCGGTGATGAGCATCAGTGTCACTTCTTTCTGCTCACAAGGGAAGGATACTTGTTTGGTTTTTTTAAAAAATTATACTTTGTATGATTGGCCAAGTATACTTCAGCTTCATCATACCTATGGAAGTGCTTTAATTAGCATTCAGCTGGAACTGTAAACTTATGTTTGGTGCAGCCTGATTGTTTTGCTGTGAGGAAACAGGCAAAAATAATTCAAATGTTGGTTCCCCTTCAACATACTTTCCATACGTCTTTCCAAAGGACAGACTTGTTCTTCTATAGTGGCCTGGGAAAGAACTGTAAAACATCTCAACACAAAGAATCTTGGCTAAGACAATAATCTGCTGTTTGTTGTACAGAAGCAGGCAAGTGAGGGAACAGGGTAGACATAATAAAGCACATATGGTTTTGCAGTGAGGACACTTAGCGTAACTGTGTACCTCAGACTGAATTGCAGGTCTGGAATATCTCATTGTCAGTCCCGAAGTCTGAAAAATCAGTATACTTATGCTGTAGCTAATGCTGTTCATGGCAATTCTTTCACTTCATTACTTGGACAAGCTGAAAAGCAAAGGTCACAATTTGCTTACACTGCCATTGCTGAATTCATCAGGCAGGAAGGAAATGCCTTCTGCAAGAAAGAATTTGGATGGTAACTATTACATTCTCTACTTCACTTGTGTATATGATAAAATTATCTTGGTTCCTGAAACAACTCGAACACCTTCCCCTGTCCCTGTATTGCCAGTATGCTTCCCCTCTTCCCCCATCCTTTACAACTTATTCCAAACTACTCTTCCCACTTGGTGAGATCTGTTCCTTTCCCACCATTTGTCCTTCAAAGGTAGTAGTGTATACACATTTGATTTCAGAAATTCCTGTATGTTCATGATTTCAAATGAAATTAGATTTTCATTCTAAGATTAGCATTGAAAAATGAAAGTCATCTGAATTTAGAATGAAGAGGGAAAAAAATAAAACCACTTGTTACAGAACTCTAATTTCTGGATCATTCTTGGAAAATAATTTTGTATAAACACAGTGCTACTGATGCAGGATTTAATTTCTTTCCGTTTACTGCTTATTTTATTTGTTGGGTTGGATTTTTTCATTCTAAATTACTTTGGAGGGTCTTTTTGTGGTTATGTACAAAGCTGAGAGTGTTGTAAAGTAGTTTTCCCAAACACACCCCAATAGGAATGGTGAGAATAGATGTGCTTCCTGATGCCTGACAGGATCATGGCATGCTTGTTAGTTCATGCTAGAATTAGTCTTTTTTGGCTTCTCAAGAGATCTGCAGCTGTGTCAGGAATCACATTATGGGGTAAAGCCTTCTCCCTCACAGTAACAGCTAGCAGAGTCTTCCTCTGACGAGCCGAAATGCCAAACCAAGAACTATCTGGTGTCAAAGGAGGAACTCTGAGAAACACTGCAAGCTCCATTTCAGGCTTTTTAATGCTTACAGGAATGCAGAAAAGCAAAGAGAGCCTAACCCATCAAAACTGACAAAAGCAGATACAAAAACAGGCTTGGAGCTCTCTTGGGCTATTTCAGCCTTTGCTCATCTTAGCTGATGCAAAATTATCAGGAAAATGACTGTTCACTGAAGTCCTTCAGATTTTTTTTTCCTGGGCTTCTTCTAAATCAAACAATCTTAGCTTAGAAAAAAAGAAACTGTAAGGATAGAAAGCAGAATACCTCTAACAAAGTTCTAGCGTGTACTGGGGAGGGTGTTGGTGGTATGGGGAAGAGGATGCATGGCGTGATTCTGATTAAGTGGTTTCTAGGCAGGTACCCAAACCTGAAGGAAATCATTCATTCCACAGGATGCATTCAGGCAACTCGGCCCTGAGTTATTTGACCAGTTGTTACCACTGTGCTATGGTTCATTGATCATATGCGTTTCTTCGGGATGCAGGAGAAGCCAGGTTGGTACTTGCCCAGCAGCCCAACCAAGGAACTAGAGGGAGCAGGAAACCAGCAGAGAGCTGGGGGGAAGTATGGCATCTGATTGTAAAACTCTTCATGTTGGCCAGCTCCTTACCTGGCAGTTTTTGTGTTATTCAGTGTTGCCTTCAACAGAGTGAATTCCTCATGAGTTACAAAGTGTTATATCAAAAATCCAGATAGACTAGATCTACTACATTTCCCTAGTTTAAAAGGGAAAACAAAAAAAAGTTGTCCTCTCAGGGGAAGAGATCAGGTTACTGGATGCCTTCTGCCTGTGTTAAATCTATATCATTTTGTCCTCTTTTCAGTTGCACCCACAGAATCATTTAGGTTGGAAAAGACCTTTAAGATCACCAAGTCCAACCATTAACCTAGCAGTTCCAATTCCACCACTAAACCATGTCCCTCAGAGCTACATCTACGCATCTTTTTAAATCCCTCCAGGAGGGTGATTCCACCACTTCCCTGGGCAGCCTGTTCCAATGCTTGACAACCCTTCCAGTGAAGAAATTTTTTCCTAATATCCAATCCAAACCTCCCCCGGTGCAACTTGAGCCCATTTCCTCTTGTCCTATTGCTTGTGACTTGGGAGAAGAGACTGACCCCCGCCTCGCTACACCTTCCTTTCAGGGAGTTGTAGAGAGTGAGAAGGTCTCCCCTCAGCCTCCTTTTCTCCAGGCTGAACACCCCCAGCTCCCTCTGCCATTCCTCATAATACTTCTTCTCCAGACCCCTCACCAGCTTCGTTGCCCTTCTCTGGACATGCTCCAGAACCTCAATGTGTCTTGTAGTGAGGGCCCTAGCCCATATCTGTAGCTGTTCTCTTTTTTTCTTTTTTCTTTTTTTTTTTTTAGAAGCTTGTTCTAAAGCCCTGTATATTGCTCAGCTCAGAAAAACGCAGGTCTGTCACCGTCTCATCAGTTGTTTGCCCTTCCCCTCATGTGTGCCTCAAGTATTCCCCAGTTGGAGAGCCCTGCCTCTGCTTTGCTCAAGGTATTAAACATCCTTTCCACCAAGCTCGGTGCCGTGTGCCAGGGGACTCTGCAAGACTATGACAGGCCTAAATACAAAGTGATGGCCTTAAGTAGGTAAATCTGGCTGCATAAACTCTGTACATGTTGTCATACCGAGAATAGTTCTGCTGCTGCTCTTGGAATATGAAAGAAAAATTAACATGAACATGGTGGAGCTATCTACTAGTAATAAATCACAGTGCTTAAATGTTTATATATAGAACTTGCGGAGCTCTCCAATCCATAGCAATAATTTAACTGTCCCTGGGGAGAACCGGGTAGCAGTTCTTTTGCATAAGTGCTTTCAGTTGGGGTACGAGAAAATAATGTATCGTTTAGGGCTGTCTGCTTGGCAAGTCTGTCAACTTGCCTGCACAAACTGTAGATGAGGAAAAACTAATATTTTTCCACCCACCCTTGGATGACCTGTTTAGCAGCAAAGCCTCGTACATCATTTGCAGGTTAACAAACAAGCCAAACCTGCTCAGCGGTCTCCCCTGACGCTTAACTTCTCTGCTAGGCCATATTATTCCTGAGTTTTTCTTTGTATAGAGTTGTGACTTCAGTAAAGCGCTGTTGTTTGCTTAGGCACTTACTGTCTGTTCAGTGTTCGGGACACAGGAAACCTCAGCTATGCCAAAAATCTTTAATGAAGTGTTCAGAGTACATTTTTTAAAAGGCATTCCTCCATCTAGCTGTAAATCTGTACACTCTCTGCTCAGACTAACAAACATAAGGAGGAATATATGAACTGGTATTTTTATTGGGCAAATCAATCCATTCATGCTCTGTCCAATGCACTAAGTAACTTGTACAGGTGAACTCTTCCTTTTTTTTCCCGTAGACTTAGGGAATAATTTCAGCTTTAAGGCTCTGGAAGAGGGAGAAACATTTTGTGATGTGTGGGCATAACTTTTCCCCATTTTGAACATGAGTTATATGTCACTTAATTTCCATAGCATCCCTGAGCCCATGTAGCTCGGGGGCACTTTCTAGTTACAGAATTCAGCTGGAAAGCTAATGCTTCTTGTGACCGGCTGCTTTCATAGGAGTATGTGTGTCTTTGTAGACATTGTGGACAGCATATGTGATGCTGGCATCTAACAGTTTTTTCCCCTGAGTGTTGGATATGTATTTTCCTGCATGAAAGGGAGGCATGGTGGTGCCCTTTCTTTTGTGTGTCAGATGGCGGGAGGGAGGGACTTGGCAAGGGTTGTGCTCTCCCATGTATGAGAAAGGTGAAGCGGGGACACTGAGCCTGAGCAAGCAGAAAGCAGTAACAGCGGGAAGAGAAGAGCTTGTGCCTTGTAGCTCCCAAGGAGAGGGGGCAGGGCAGGGTGCCTGGATAGGGAGCTGTGGTGGCACAGACTAGAGCTTGCTAGAGGCAGGTTAGAACATGCAACTGCAATTTCAGCAGCCAGTTCAGCTAAACTAGACTGAACCAGTAAGAGCGCACAACCCCAGGTCTGCAATGGCCACATGCATAACTGAGCCTTCTCAGTGGCTCCTTGTTCTTCAGGCTGTGAGGCTTTCTGAAACTCTACCACGGCTGTGCACGGGGATCTCTGTGCCCCCCTAAACACTACAGAAAAAGCAGATTCTTGTTCCTTCCTTCAAATGTTCTGAGGTAGGATGTGTAGTAGTTGCCACTAATTCCATTCTCTAGGGAAAATCCATTCCCTGAGAGGCAGGTGTTTGTTTCGGGTACATCACTGGTGCTGACACTCATAACAAGTCTCCACCATGGCTAGAACCGATGACCTGCCAATGCTAAAGCAGTTGTCATGGTACCTGAAATAGCTAACCAAGATAGCTGATTTCCTGATAACAAAAGCTGTCCCTTTCAGTACTGTCATAGTTCACTCTAATATGTGCTCTGCTACAGGAGGATGAAGAGAGGCTTCTTGTTGAAGTCTGTACAGGAGCTGCTCCCCAGTTCAAGGAGGACAGGGAACTGCTGGAGAAGGTACAGCAAAGGGCTACAAAGATGGTTAGGGGACTGGAGCACCTCTCTTATGAAGAAAGGCTGAGGGATTTGGGTCTCTTCAGTCTGGAAAAAAGACGGCTGAGGGGGGATCTTATCAACGCTTATAAATACTTAAAGGGTGGGTGTCAGGAGGATGGGGCCAGGCTCTTTGCAGTGGTGCCAGGGGACAGGACAAGAGGGTAACAGGCACAAACTTGAGCATAGGAGGTTCCACCTAAACATGAGGAGGAACTTCTTTCCTTTGAGGGTGGCAGCGCCCTGGCACAGGCTTACCAGAGAGGTGGTGGAGTCTCCGTCTCAGGAGACATTCCAGACCTCCCTGGACGTGTTCCTGTGCAGCCTGCTCTGGGTGCAGAGGTGCCTTCCAACCCTGACCATTCTGTGATTATGCAAAAGCTCACAAGCATACATCTCCAGACACCAGTAACACCACTGTTCCTGCTTGGAGCCATCAGCAGTAGTAAAGCAAAAATTGCTGTGCTCTTCCAAATGAGTGTCTCTTTCTGGTGTCTCTTCACCAGCTATTTCTTGTACCTTTGCATATTTCTGCAGTAATGGTTACTGTAGACCTTGGCATAGCAGAAACATAAAAAGGTTGATAACCAATGAGGGAACTATCAGTCAGCGCAGATCCTTGAAGTACTCTGCATAGTGCTGTGTGATGCTACTCCATGTTAATGTTGACAGGCTACTGAAAATGAGGGACCCGTAGTTCAACTTAGCAATATGTATAGATTGCTCATAAGACAGGCAAGCTCCAAAAGCAACAAAAAGCACATGCTGAGGAAACGATTACTGTATGCAAATGTGCTTTTTTTTGCCAGTTAGCCAGCATACCCTGCAATCTAGTAAAACGTGTGTAATGCATAAGGATGCTTGTGGGTACTTGAATTTGAATTCCACCTGCTGGGTTTGGCCAACCAGCTATTGTTCAGCCATTGATAGACCAGCCTTGTGGTTGCTGCCTCTTGTGCTCCCTTAATAAAGGACATCTCGCTGAGCTCTGCAGATGGCCCTTGCTATTCTTCGAAGGAGTGGGATTAGGAATGGACCTTGGAACAAGGAATCTGGGGCTAGTGGGAAACAGCAGGACTGCTAGTGCCAGTTATGGGTTGGGATGTTCGAGGTCTAGAAGATCCTGATGCTGGAGAAGAAAGTGGCCAACAGGACAGACAGACTGCAACAAAAGCATCCAGCAATACTGCAACTGATGGAGGTAATGCAGCCGTCATAACAGCATGGAGCTCAATTTTGACTGTAAAACATGTACAAAATCCTTGGTTAACACTTAGTCATCTCAGTCCATGGGCTGAAGTCACAGCGGCATCCGCGGTACAGAAGTACCACAGACTGCCTGACACAGGGCTGGATTAGAGCTCCCTCAGGACTGAGCAGCTCCTAGTCCTTCCCTGAGAAATTCAGGAGTGTTAGCCTGTTAGATCACTGGGCTTCTCTGCAGTGTACGCAAATGAACACAATAGATGCAAATAAAACTACTGGGTCCATTTTCATGTTTACCTTGTGTTCCTGTATGGTGTGTTTGTAAATACTTGCTGGTTAAACAAAGCTAGTACTTCGTAGGAACATTAGGGGATCACGTACACACTTCTGGCATGGTGTCAGGTACTTGGAGGGCTGGAGCTGAGACAGTTATAGGTGGAGCTGTCTGAGATAGCTGCAAGTACAAGTTTCACAGACTTCTGTCAGAACATTGCCTGCAGGGTACAGATGTGATATGAGGCGGTGAATACACTCCTCTCTGTTGCATGTTTGTAATAACATGACTGTGTGTGTTTCTGAAGCTGAGCTTTTAAAACACGGTTGCTCTTCCTCCTACAGTGCCTTAACTGCACAGTGGCATATGAAGTGCCTGGATGTTTAGCCTGAGCCCTACCATATCAGATGCCCCTTCAATGAATGCTTTTCCTTCATGCATGCTAAAGCAAAGGACCAAAGCAGAATGTATAGGCCACAAGGAGTGCTTTGTGGGATGCCTGTGACCTGGGTGGTCAGCAGCGTGCAGGATGGCACTTGTGACCATAGCTGAAACATGGTTGAGTGCTCAGTGTCCCATGGCATCACTGCAGCGCCCTACTCCTGCTGTGCCAGCCCCACTTTGCTGCGAAATACATGTGATGGGCCTTTAGACTCTGGAGAGTAGGGACCCACTGACACTTGTTGTCCACCACCTTCCTGACCACGCTTTGCTTGTTGCCCTCTGACCTGGAGATTATTTTCACCACTGCCTTTCTTGGTTTGTTTGTTTAAAGCCTGGTTTTCTTGTGCTAAATTTTCTTATGAATGTTTGTTTCACAACATTAAGAAATTTCCCACCAGAAGACAACCTCTGCCTTATTTATTTAGACATATTTCCCTTCAATTTTTTTCCACTTTAAATAAATTCCATTCAGTATTGGAGGCTTTAGTGGTAGTAATACAATAGTAAATGCCTTTAGGGGAAAAAAAAAAAAACCACAACCAAAATGACAACAAACAAAACTGATTGGGAGTTTCATTTGTATAGAATATGTCTGCTTTGCATTAAACATGCCAGATCAGCATGGATATTTTATATAAGCTTGAATTTCTTTGCATTGGCAACCAATGAAGGACTGCCTTGGTGTTTATAAATCCTGAGAGAAAATCCAAACAAAAGTTCAAACCACTGTTTTGTCTCCTCTGGTTATTTGTGTAATATGGATACAGGAATGTTATCTGTGTTTTTAAAAATAAAAATGTAAGAGATCAAAGGACATCATAGGAAGACTGGATAAACATTTGTGGATTCCAGTTGAAAAATAACTAGAGCTACAAAGCCCAAATAGTTAGGGATGATCTTTCCTTCACCAAATAATACTTAGACCAGTCTGACCTGTATCTTACTCTCCTGACTAAATTTTAATAGAAGGTTTGTTTTATAGCATGGTTTTCAGCAGCCCTGAGGCCAGAGAACAGATCTGAACTGGTAATGCATGTAATAAGGAGCCAGCGGTTATTTTATGATTTGAGGAGCGCAAGCATGTTCTTACATGATGTGGGATCATAATTCAGTGATACTGAAACTTCTACTACTCTCTAATACTTCAGAGCAATTTGCATTGGAAGAAAGAGCTGCTGGTTTACATCCTCTATAAAATTAAATTCTTTATTGCATAGTGAAGTATTATTTATTTTTGTTGTTGATTATTTTTCATTGTTGGAATTCGTTGTACCTTTACTGTAAGAATTTAATCCCTTGGTTTAAAAAAGAAGCCTGTAATCTACATGGGATGGGCTTCCTTCTGAAAAAAAAGAACTTGGGGGGGGGGGGGGAAGAAATGCATAAATAAGCCGAAAATGTCCTGGTAGTTTATAAACTACTACTTTGGTGTCAGAATGCAGGTCCGGAGTCATCTGCTTTTGCTTTTGTTTGTCACTAGTATATTTACTACCATGTTGCAATTCTCCTGTTCTCATGAACCTCTTCTATAGAATGTGTTGCCCTGTATGCTTTCCCTCACAATGATGAAAGAAAACAAGCCAAAACCATTGTGTGTAGTGACAAGCACATATCATAGCTGCTTGTAGGTTAAAAAGCACAATTATCTAACAGAAAATTCTCTTATTTGGGAATCAAGGAGACAGAAATTTGAAATCTCATCTCTGATGAACATAGTTTAGATGCCTGCACTTTGCCATTATTTCCAAAAGCTGTCAGGAGTTGTGTTGTATTAGGGAAATGCATGATCATAATGCTTTAAATTCATGCCTGTAATTTCTGGGGAGGGGGGGAAGTATCCCAGAAAATCCTTTTTGGTCTGTAGATCCGTTGTATTGACCATCCTACCATGCGGCTTACACTGTCTGCAGTCATTAACTGTTCTTGCTGTTTCTGACCTTTTTTTGTGTGTGAGAGTCTATCTTTGTGATGTATTTTGATTAATGATAATGATGTTATGTCCATGCGGAGTAAAAAATACAGATCTCTTGGGTTTCCTATATGTTACTGCTGTACAAAAATAAGTTTTGATCTGTTCTGAGGCAAAAGTAGTAGCATAGATTGGGGATGTGTAAGAGTTCAGATCGTGCTTAGATTCAAATTCAAAAGGCCCAAAGATGTTGGTTTGAAATGGTTGGACTCAATATGGTTTCAGAAATAGGTCTGCTGAGAGATTATTATTTTTCCAAGTAGCTAATACTTAGTTCCTCCATACTAGGGAATGAGCAGTGTCTTCTAGTTAAAAACTTCCAAGCTGACACGTGGGATGAGAAAGATGGTTTCCTTAGGGAGAATGGTGGGTGCATGACTTTAGTTTCAACCTACAGTTTTCCTTCCTGTCTCTTAATGATAAATAAGAGATGGTTAGTTTTGAAAAAAGTAAGTGAAACAAAACAGGCTTGGAGCTCAGTTGGAGCTGAATTGCTGGATCTGTCTCAAAGAAGGTACAGCATATACTCTGAAGAAGAGCATGGAGAAGCATGCCGAAGAACAAGCTCCAGTCACACTACTCCACCAATAAAAAAAAAGAACAGATCTGAAAAGGAGAGCGTGAAAGGGGAGGGTTACCCAAGTTCTTCTAACTTAATGATACCCACCTCTGTTCTCATGGGGAATAGGAGAGAATTACTATCTAAGGAACAGACTTAAATAATGTCTGGGGTTTTTTTCTGTAGCACTACAATCAGAAGAGGGTTAACTTCTCCTTATGTTTAACTTCAGAGGTTTCACATGAGATATCCAGGTTGTGGATTTTTTTTTACTTCCCTCTTTCAAGGAACATAATTCTGAAGATCAGGCTCTGAAAGGAAATAAGACAAATAGTCAGATCACAGCCCTGGGCTTCAGGGGAGTGGACTTCGGCCCGATCAGGGATCCCATGGGTCTCGGAGAGAAGAGGTGTCCCTGAGATCTTACTGATTTTTTCAAGGATGACCTGCTCTGAGCTTTAGAATGGCCCATTAAAATGGGCAGGAAATAAACCAAATGTGGCAGGAGGCCTGCACAGCTAAAGAAAGAGCTGCTGACAAAGCTCAGGCATGAGAAAGGTGCATACAAGAGGTTGAAGCAGCATCAGGTCACCCAGGAAGTGTACAAAGACAATGTCCATGCATGAAGGGATAGTCAGGAAAGCCAAAATCTCGCAAGGGACATGAAGAGCTACAAGAAGGGCATCCACAAGTGTGTCAGCAACAAAAGGAAGACTAGGGAAAACGTGTGCCCACTGGGTGAGTGGGGCAGGTGGCTTTGTGACAGCAATATGGAAAAGGTCGAGATACTCAATGCCTTCTTCACCTTTGGTCTTTACTGGTCCCTTCTAACCTGAACCATTCTATGTCCTCAGAAATCCCAGGTTCTTGAGACCAATGGGAAGGTCTGGGGCAAGGAAAACTTACGCTTGGTAGAGGAGGATCAGATGAAAATACAGGAAATCCTATTTTGAGAAAAAACTTTTTTACTGTGAGGGTTATCGAGCACGGGAACAGGCTACTCAGAGGGGTTGTGGAGTCTCCATCCTTAGTAACATTAAAAACCTGACTGGACACGGCACTAAGCGATGTGCTCTGGTTGACTCTGCTCTGACCAAGAGAGTGACTGGACTAGATGATCTCCAGAGGTCCCTTCCAACAGCAACTGTTCTGTGATTCTGTGAAATTAGTGTTGCTGAAGCAGCTGCAGAGTGAAGACGTGAAGGTTTTACTCCATATCTTCAGGTTGAATATTGCAGAGGTCTTAAGTCAGCGCATAACCTGACCCACAACAGTAGTTACTTACCACTGTTGGCATAATTCTTCATTTGACTTGGGATTTCTTATTACATTAGTGAGCAATTACACAGCTTCTCTAGTGCTCAAAGTAAATACAAAACTGGACATTGCTTGACTTTTGATAAAAATCGAAATGCCAAAATGCACCAATAGGAAGGGAGGGGAAAAACAAAAAGCAGGTGTTGAGAGACACCTCTCATGCTATCCCCCGTAGTAAAACTAAATGTTATGAAAAAGTGTAGTTGTGCAACTGTATTATCAAACTGTAATGGTATTTAAATGCACATTCCCAAACTCAGCACTCTTTTGGTTCCGTAGTTAATATTCCTCATCTCCTGTTATTCACACATTAGTATCGTGTGCAGAAAGCAAATGCCAGGTCTTACCCAGGTGAGTAGCTATACTGAAAAGACTTGTCACGTGAGCACCATCACATATATTGACTGGGTACGTCATCTGTGAATTCTGTGCCACAAGGCATTTAATCTATACGTGACAAATTCTGTTTCCTTGCTGTGATTTTTTTCAATTAAAAAAAACACCAAACAAACTACTCGTATATTTGGGTAAAATAAGGTACCTTCACTATAATCAGTAACCTTATGGCATTGAACTGGGATTATTATCAGTGAAGATACTTAGATCCATTGTTTTCTTACTCTGTTTGGAGGTCCACTCCATAAACTTTTATGAGCTATAGTTTAGATAATGTTAGGAAATAGCTTGTCTGGAACTAAAATTATCTCATTGTTTGAAACAGGCAGGGACAAGTTTCAATCTCTTCTGCATTAGTCTATTTGCTATAAAAAGGATCTTATCGTTCAAGTATTATGGAACTGCGTGTTAAATTTCTGGTTTTATACATGGAAATACAGTAGATCTTGCTTATTGATGTCTGGCTGCTTGTGAGTACAATAATTTACTTATGATTTAGTTCATAAGAAGAGAGATCTATGGGAAGAAAGCTGAAAGAATGTTTATATTCTGTTGGGTTTTTTTAAAAAAAATTCTCAGGTTTATCTGGGTAAGTATCTTTATGATTGTTAGAAATGTGTTTCCTTTGACGTATGCTCATCACAACCGGGATTAACTGTGTTCTGGAGGCTGAGTGTAATTCATTTACACAGTAAATCAGTGGCAAAACAAGGCTACAATACAGGTTTTCTGCATTGTCCATCTACCTTGACTTCTAAGAAGCAAATGGTGACTTATTTCTAGTCTTTTTGGATTTATATAGGTTTATAGTGCAAGTCCATGGAAGTCTCCCCCTTTCTGATAGCCTAAAGAAAGTTGTTTACTTTTAAAAAGAGGTTGTATGCCACCAGCAAACTGAAATACCTGCATACGTGGATACCACTAGTGAAAGACAAGAGCACTTTCTTCACTGAGTTTTTTTTCCACTAGGATAATATACTTGGTATCTTCTAGTGAGTTATAGTTAGGAAAAAAGGGAATTTTTGCACAGTATTGTTGTTTTTGCAGTACTCAGTAAAAATTTATTCTTGCTGATGGTAGCTGAATCTCAGGGAATTACTGTTATCATGCAAAATGATGCTCTCAAAGAACAGTACTAACTGTCAGAGATCCGTGGTTTCAGGCAGTCACTCCTAGTAGGAGTTCACGCTGTGTTCAAACAAGTTCAGTGTTGTTTGCACTGACAATGTACCAAGTGAGTACTCCACCCAAAAGCAGAGCCGAGGTCTTGGAGAGAGCACTGCCGAACAAAGGCACAGTCAGGAAGGAGCTGGAATTTGTAGTGTTCAGAACTATTGTTCAGCCCCACCATCTCTATCGCAAAGTCCCCAAATTTTCAAATTCAGGGCTTTGATTCAGGCTGACTTTTCACTGATGTTGATTGTTTTCAAACAAAGATTTTTTTCTTTTTTCTTCTGTCAAGAACTGTTAAAAGAATTCATCTCTCTTAAAAGTACCTCCCTTGTGCTATATATTTCTTAATTGAGTTCTTGGCATAAGGAGGGGGGAGAAACTATTTCTAGCTATTAGAGTAGCTGTGTGAACTGGGAAAGCCTCCAACTTCTAGAAATATATTTAAAGGCTTCAAGAAGATCCAAATTTCCAAATAATTTTTACTTCTTTGCTTGGTCAGCTGTCAGTATTTGATAAATAGGGTGGGACTATTGTCAATATTTAACAGCTGAACACAAATATTATTCTTCATACCCTGTAAAAATAGTATATGAAATGCAAATCAAATGCTTTATTCTATGGGTTGGTAGTAACAGAAGCAAGCGATAAAATCTCCCTTGCCTCCATACAAAGGCATGGAGAGGGAAGAAAATGTTACCAGTGGTAACAGCCTTCCCTGCTGGGAAACAAAACAGCGAGATTCCTCACTCCTCCCACCTAAAGTCATGTCCCAAGGAGGGTTCTGTGATAGAAGTTTGTTGTGAAGTGCTTCTGAGTATGAAACAGAGAGGTATTATTAATTCAAATAATTAACTATTAATTCAAACCAGATTTACCAGTGAAGTCTTCGGTGACCGAGCTCTTCCTATCTCTGGCAGCCCATCACTGGGACCCCTTGAACTGCTCTGCAGTATTGCAATACAAACACAAATTATTTCTGAAACTTTCACTATATTTGAAGAAATTCCTCCCTAAAAGCCACCATTTGGCATCAGCTGGCTGGCTGGGGCAGCCTGCACCAGGAGGAGGCCTGGATGTCACTTCCCAACCCTGTGTTCCAAAATGGTTTCCCATGCTTTTTAAATCTTTAGAAACATTGCTATGTAAATGGTTTGACACAATAAGTAGGAGATACTACTTTTTTTAACTGAAGGAGAGAAATCGGGTGTAAGATGGCTTGGCCGTGCTCAGCGAACACTGAGGTTAACCTGCGGGGCAGTCTCAGCACTGCTCAGCTCGGCGTGCCTCAGCAATGCTGCTTCTATTGGTCGCTAGATTAAGCCACCACCCACACAAAACAAAGGAAAAGGAACAGGGCCGGTTTGTTCAGGAGGCTTTCAAATCTAGCATTGTTTCGGATTTGGCTTTGGTCCAGCATAAAATACGTTTTGGGTGTTCCTGGAGCTGCCCCGTAGAGAGGAGCCTGAGGTGGCAGGAAACAGCTCAGTTACTAGAACTGTAGTTTGCCGGTTACTCTGTAAATGAGAGTGAGTAACTCCAGGAAAGAAATGCAAATAACAGTACAATGTTATTACTCCATTTTGTCCAGCACAGTCAGACTGCTTTACCATGAGTTAAAACTCATTCTTCCTCAAATCCTTCACTAGGATTACTGCATTGTTAATGTGTTTATACTGTCATCTGGACAAGCCGGATCTCAAAGCCCATTCCATCCTTCTCCTTTCCACCACACAGAGTAATGCTCCACTGAGAACTAGAAAGCTGAGTGATCGTGACTTACAGACTGAAGGACAATTTTGGCGCACTTTAAGCACGTGTGCCTGTATGCAGGTTCTGTTCCCACTTTGTCTTTAATTTTCTCGTTAGTCACAATAGAGCAACAGTACTGTCTTTGCTCATGAAGTCCTTTGAGATAGATAAATAGTACATATTTCTAAATAGTTAAGACCTTTCAGACTTAGGCAAATATCACATCAGTCATAAATCAAATTAAAAAGAAAAAAAGAGGTAGAGATGGAAAGATTCCCTCTCAGTGAATACAGGCTACATGTGTACCTGAAGTGGTTGCACTGAAATTGCCCTTCAGCTTCTGTGAATCAAGTTTTTTCAACGTCCTCTCATTCCAAACACCAACTCTAGCAGTACTAGACAGGAGGAGAGTGTACAGATGGGGGAAGCTTTTAAACTGGACTTTTCCAGGCAAGGACTGGAACAAAGATGGCATGTTATCCTGTAACAGTTAAATCCTGTACTGTACTAATTCTGTTGAAATACTACATTTCAACCTAATGTTTTCTCTAGCTAGTAACTCACATATGTCTTGCAATATTTGTCTGGTTATTTAAGCGTGGTCCGATTCCATTAGAATAAGTCTCCTAATTCTATTTGAATTAGTAGCAGCTACAGCTGAGAATATGAAGCTGCTAGAAGAAAAGAGGTACTGTGTCCAGTTCTGGGCTCCGTGGTTCAAGAAGGACAGGGAACTGCTGGAGAGGGTACAGCAAAGGGCTACAAAGATGGTTAGGGGACTGGAGCACCTCTCTTATGAAGAAAGGCTGAGGGATTTGGGTCTCTTCAGTCTGGAAAAAAGATGGCTGAGGGGGGATCTTATCAATGCTTATAAATACTTAAAGGGTGGGTGTCAGGAGGATGGGGCCAGGCTCTTTTCAGTGGTGCCAGGGGACAGGACAAGAGGGTAATGGGCACAAACTTGAGCATAGGAGGTTCCACCTAAACATGAGGAGGAACTTCTTTCCTTTGAGGGTGGCAGAGCCCTGGCACAGGCTGCCCAGAGAGGTGGTGGAGTCTCCAACTCTGGAGACATTCAAAACCCACCTGGACACGTTCCTGTGCAGCCTGCTCTGGGTGACCCTGCTCTGGCAGGGGGTTGGACTAGATGATCTCCAGAGGTCCTTTCCAGCCCCTACCATTCTGTGATATTAATTTTCATTGGTTTATTTCTGAAGGTCTTCATTAATTGAGAAAACAGAATAACTGTGGTTTCCTTCAGGAAATATTTGCAACCTTTGCAACTTTTATATCATGTGCTCAGATATCAAGGGTTAAAATTCAAG
Organism: Larus michahellis; assembly: GCF_964199755.1. NCBI lineage: Eukaryota > Metazoa > Chordata > Aves > Charadriiformes > Laridae > Larus > Larus michahellis. The sequence continues at coordinate 12,742,752 of NC_133903.1, read as the reverse complement.
CATAGCCAATGAGCCGTGGGGTGCTGGGGAAGACCTTGCGCATGTCCATACACTTCTTGTCAATGAAGAAGGAGTTTGCCTTCACAGAAATTTCATGCTCCAGGTTTGATTTGTTGAGGGTCAGCATCTGCAGAGCATTATGGGCTTCTTGCAGACGTCGCTTTAAGGTCTGTAAGGTGTCATCTGTAGTGTAAACTTCAGTGACAAGCCTGAAAAAATAGAAGGGGACAGGTTGCTCACATAACTTTATCAGACCCTCACCATATTCCTTTTTTGACAGTGGACAGGTGATGCTTTCAGGCAGGATTTGAACAGCTGCCTTGAACTGATTCAATATGAAACCTCTTTGCCAAACTAGCTTGTGTAGCACCTATAAGAACTGGGGATTTCTTGCTTGCGTTGACCTTCAGAGCAGATTAAGCCACTTTGCTTTGATATATCTTTCTAATTGTTATCTTCTTCACCTGCAGCCTCTTGTTTGCATGGCATCTCTAGGGCTTGCATGGCTGTGTTGAGCACTTGCATGTGGTCCTGTGGAATGTTTGGGGTGGATGTTACTGCTAAGTGTTGGTGGTGTTCATGAGGGCTTAAACTTGTGCAGCAGCATGTGCTAAACAGTCTAGATTTGGTGCAGAAGCATGGTAATCAGAACAGGAATCACTTCCCAGAATAAATACGGAATATGGAGCTTTGAAATCAAGATTTTCTGGGAGCTGATATTAGCCACATCTCTTCCAGTGGCTTATCAATGGAGATGTGGAAATCTTCTTGTATAGTCTCTGAGCTGGTAAACTCTCTTTAATACTGTCAACTTTGTGTTTTGTCTAATGTGCTATCAATTGCTCAGTGCGCTATAGAAAGATTGATTTTTTTCAGAACCAACTTTGACTTGTTTTGTGATAGTCCCAGTTTCAGCACAGAAAAACTAGACTTTATTAATTTGTTTTCTGTCTTATCCCTTCAACTACAAAGTTGGCAGCACACACAAAGAACAAGTGCCAACATCAGCACTTCCTTTGAAATAAACAGCAAACTCAGATAACATGTACATGTTACAAAGAAGTAGTTCATTTGATATTTTCTTTCCCTATTACAGTTGAGCTATTGGGCTAAATTCCTTCTTGCTTTAAACTAATTTGTGTAGTGTATTTCTCATGTATTTAAAAGCAAAAAATCCGTGAAAAGTGAATTAGCAAATGGTTTTACATTCTCAGATAGGATTTTGTCTCTAAAAAAATATATTTTGAGATGTGAGCCCAGCCAAAAACTATGATAGAAAAAAGTGTCCAAATTTCAATACCCTGTCAGAATTTCTGGTTCTAATTGCAGTTATGATGAACATAATATTTAATGATCTGAATAAGGTAAAGCATCCGAAATAACCTGGTCTGGATTAGGGAGCTGTGGTAGAGCAAAATTCCTATGCATTTAAGGAGAACAGGATATGCTATTTATCTGTCACTATAACTACATCTAGTAAACAGTGTACTTGTATAAACATTTTGGTTGAAATATTAGAAATCATATTAGACTGACAGAGAACTTGCGTGTATGTTAAGCTTAAAATACTTCCAAATAGCTGTGCACAGGTTTGTGAAGCTCTCATATAACCTAGAAGCTAGTAGGAGTTTGATTCAGAACCCCTATGTACTTTTTGGTTTTAAGAATGTCACATTAATGTTCTTTCACTCTAATTGAAGAAAATATTCAAAGACCTTCTGACATTCCAGTGACTTTAAATGGAGCTCCCAAACTTTTTTTAGACAGGGCCCTTTGGAACATTAACAGCATCACTGGCAAATGTGGGAAGAAGGGATAATGCAACACTCTGCTTCAGAACATTTTTGATCCTAAATCAAACAACTTTTCTATCTTGGATACATGCAATCCTGTTGACCGGACTGATATCAATCATAATGCTGCAGACATTTTTGTGGAAGAGATCTTCAGGAAGGAATTAGGGAGAGAACAAGACTCACAGTGAGTATAAGACTGGAGTTGTGTATTAATATTTAAGGCCATCTTGTATTGTTTTGGGGTTGTTTTTTTTTTTTAATAAAATGCTGGTACTAGCTTATTTGCATACCTAATTGATGGTGTGGTGGTAGCTGAAGTGGCAAATGATCTGCTCCTATAGTAAATGTGACTACTACGTGAATGCTACACTGTGATCAGAAGTTTCTTTGGTTTCTCATGGCTGATGTCCTGCATCTAGAAGAGGCATGACTTATATGAAAAGCCACGTGAATAAAACTATCCAAAAGGATATAAATGAATTCAGATCCAAAGCAATATTTTGTGACAGAATGGATGCAGAGAGCAGAGTGTGAAGCTGAAGAAATCTAATATATGGATATACCGAAGGAAATGTCAAATCTGATTAAGGAGGTACGAGGCTGGAAAAAAGGCGTATTGCATTACAATTTATCATTTAAGGAGTTAGAAAAAGTGAAAAGATGCCAGTACAATAAACTATGATTTATTGCCCTGTCCTTGTTTGAATAGAAGCTTTTTGAGCTGATAAAACGCTGTTCAGGAAAAGTAATATAAATACTCAGCTTAAAGTATGATGTACTACTTTAATCTCATTGTATGTTAACCTGTTGTATACAGTGGGATTTTGCTAGAGACAAAAATAAAAAGGGAATAGTTTTCTACTTTTCATAAAATATGCAAAATTGTCTTACTGAACACTGAAATTCAGCTATGGGAAGAACCCTGGTGCAATATTTCTTGAGAAACACCCTCCCGAATATTTTGAAGACGGTATTTTAATTAAGATATACTTGGTAGGGTTCTTTCGTAACACTGATGTGATAAATGGGATGAAAATTCAGAAGACCCTTCTTCAGTCCTTAGGGAAGGAAGGCTAGTATCTCAGACATCTTCTTGTATATCCAGAAAAACACAATACACATTGTACAATGGATCATAGCACAGGGATCACCTAGCTGATGCCAACATGTGCTGAGAAGCCCCCACAGCTCTATAACCAAAATGTATGCCAGATGAGCTAACCTGCACAAAGGTGATTCTGGAGTCACTATAGAGCTGAAAATTAGCTGAGGCAGTAAGAGATGCTGCCTCAGTCTTGTTTGCGATTAACTTTTTAATAAGCTTGACCATTAGATATTTTTTTGCATCAAAAGACAGATTTTTCTCTGGGATAACATGTTCCCAAAACTAGGTATTTCCTAAAGTGAAATCTTCTGTTTCATACAGAATGGAATTAAAATTAATTCTTAAGTCCCAGCTCAGACATGAGACTGAATCCCAAAATACATCAGTCACCAACAAGCACTTGAGCTCTAAAGGCAACTACAGGCATTGAACTTCAGATGTTTTGGCCCATTATTTCAACATAGCTACTTGGATTTTACTACTTTCTCCCAGAATTTGTATTGCAATATAATGAATGCAATTCTCATCTCATCAAACTGCTTCACACTGTCACTGTATTTCCTGTCCTTGAGTGACTGATGCAGGAAGGGAGGGGGTAGTCTGGCCTCTACTTACTGAAGCTGAGGTGCATCACAGCAAAGTTCTATATTGGGTCGTCTAGTTCTTCCCTCCAGGCGGGTCTGAGCCACTTTCAGTGGGTATTCCTTTGCCTTTATGGCTCTTTCCAGTAACATGATTGTATCTTCTGTCTGGAAGATTTCCTGAAGTACCTGAACAAAGTAGAATGCTTTTGTAAGCCTCGAATGCGTACAAAATCCGAACTCACCCCTGCTTTTAAACACTCCTATTGGAACTGCTTCCATTCTGGCATGTCATTTTGCTTAATTTAGGGGAGGAGATCACTATAAACTCACATCAATCATATGGATTTGTATAATGTTGGTTTGGTCTTGCCATTTCTTTAAAAGGACATATGGTAATTGAATCTCACAGGAGAGCCAGAAGGAGGGGGCTGAACACTCATACATCACATTAAAGCATTTATTGAAGTTGTTCCTGGAAAACAGACAAACAACTTCCACTAAGAAACGCACCATCTCTTTCCTGTTATAAAATTAAGAAGTTTGTAGGCAAATTGGAATATAAGTTTATTACAAGCACCAAATTATTTTGATGGGGGAAATTTCAACAGTGGTTTTGTGATAAAGCCATTTTCATAGAGGCAGTGTTTATAGCTCTACAGGGACTTATTTCCATTCTGCTTCATTATCTAATTTTTCTCCTAAATAAAAATCTGCTCCTTGATCTATGAACATCTTGCAAATGTTCAGTATTCAAATGTTCAGTTCAAAAATTCCAGTAAACTGCCATTTTCATTTAAACCTTCGTTCAGTTCTTATTTCCTTTTGCCTCATGAACATTCAAAAGCAATCAAATATGTTCCCTCTGAAATTGTTTCATACCCCAAGTATTTTGGGGACATTTGCTGCAAGAACATAAGAACACAATTCATTTTCATACTGAAACTACATTCTCAAAGTTTTTAAAACTCCACTGGGAGTTGTAGAGGGAAGGCCACATTCCTTCAAAGACTTATTTCCTGTAAATGGACAAGATAGGGAGTGAAACATCACCAAAACGGACAGACTGATGGAATTAGTATAGCACAGCTTTTAGTTGCAGTGCATGTTACCATACAACCATATTATCCCTGAGAATCATGGAATTGTTAGGGTTGGAAGAGGCCTTAAAGATCATCTAGTTCCAACCCCCTGCCGTGGGCAGGGACACCTCCCACTAGATCAGGTTGTGTGTTTTAATCTGTATAAAAAAAACCGAGAGAAACTGCAAGGGAAAAGTTTTGCTCCGTCTTAAAAAAGAAAGAAGGGAGAAAATGTTTATACTCGGATCACATTTCCCAGCCAATTGATTATGTTACTTTCATTTATCAGAATTCATTACAGCCAATGTATTGAGCCTGTTCAGGCTTTTCCTATAGACAGCTTTAAAATGGAAGAGAACAAATGGAACTAATGTAGTTTCTCAGCCAGTCTACTAAAATCAATGCAACTTGAATTTCAACAACCACTAAAAGTGGCATAATGTGATTTAAATTATGTTGCTATTTAGATCTTGCTTACACACTAACTCGTACCAGGTTTGTTAATGATTTATGTGGTTTGAAAATTCAATTAGTTCCTGCTGCTGAAAAGTTATTTATAGACAAAACCTAAAGAGTTAAGGATGCCAGGAACCAGCACCCCAGTCCAAATCCTTAAGGGCGTGTTGATGTTATATAGCAGAGTGATGTGAAAGATCTCCTGGCTAGCACTGTCCAAACCAGTCCAACCCTTACAGCAACATGATTTTCCAATAGATGAATCATCTTGGACCCTGAAGCAGCAGTGCATGAACATGACTGTACAGATTTGAAGCCAGGGCTCCGCGCTGTACTGAGCCCTTTGGGTCCTAGGCTGGTTCTCCCAGAGCCAGCTTGAGAGCACCCTCACCCAAAAAAGAAGCATTAATTGCTTCTAGACTGCAGGGAAGAAAATCTGGTTTGTTATGAAGGAAACACAGGATGGAAGAAAGTGAAGCTAACGGTAGTAAATTTCTCCCTATAATTTTACTCTGCAGTGGTTCCTTCTTAAGTAGATAATCACTGTAAGCTAGCTGTGTCTTACAGGGAATACTTGTGCAGGTGATCCATTTTGCTGTTTGTTTTGCAGTGGCACTACTTATGACAAGAGTGTGTTGTTAGATACATTGTTTTGCATCTCGTCTACAATTTTACTGGTTATGCATACTTATTTCTATAGATAAAAACCAAAGGGAAGAGACTTAATAAAGTTAAATGCCTTCATTATGCATCAAGCCCACATCCTTGCTTTTGCCTGTGAAAACAACAAGGATTTGGGTCTTCTGCTGTTTGGATGCAGAATTTGAGTAGTTTGTGCTGTTGTCAGAACTTTGCTATTTACAACCTCCCTAAGAATCCAGCGTGTATTTATCTGTACGTGACAAAGATGAGGTCCAGCTCCTAGGCAGGCTACTGGTGATGAAGCAGATGTACGTCAGGCAGAGTTTTACAAGCCCGTCAGTCTTGTCCTTTCCTCCCGCTGTTCACCTTCATTGCTAACCAAAAACATCAACCTGCAGGGACGTACCGAGGCTGTGAGGCAAAGAATAGGCAGTGCTTTGAGAGGTCATCCGCTGCTTTGCAGGGTCCTCCTTTCCTGTGTTTATGTTATAGCTTCTGTCACTACGGCGGTGTTTCCCATGCTACGCCTCGCTCTGTGAGTGAGCCAAATTCACAGTGGCGCAGTTCTGTCACCTGCAGCGGGGTGCGGTGCAGATGTCGGCCCCTCACGTTAATTCTACTTGCAATTTAGAGCAAATTTATTAAAGCAGATTTATTTCTTTTCCGTAAAAAGCATGATTCAAAGTAAAAACAGTGAAACAAAGCAGTAAGTATCTCAACCCAGAGTAAGGATTGGGGAAAGTTATGTCTCAGTTTCAGAAAGGATTAAGGGGGTTATTTGTTTTCTGCTTATGGTGGAAGAGGGGACTTGCGCTCTCAGTTCAGGTCCTGGGTAGGACCTTTGTGGTTCAGATTTTGAGCTTTATTGGTAGTAACGCTTTCTTGGGCAGCAGGGGGAAATGGCGATTCATCTTTGTGGAGCAAATCTATCAACGAAACAGTGCGATTAGAGCAGGCCAGAGCACTGGGTTAGAAATGAACGACGACTGTGAAACCAGTTCCCCAGAGCGATGCCACAGATTACAGATGTGCTTGCGTTATGGTAAGCATGTAATGTAGTCACTGTGCTGATAATTCCTGTCCTGTGATAATATGAATAAAAATAATTTAATTTATTCATAGAATCATGGAACAGTTAGAGTTGGAAGGGACCTTAAAGCTCATCTAGTTCCAACACCCTGCCATGGGCAGGGACACCTCCCACTAGACCAGGTTGCTCAAAGCCCCATTCAGCCTGGTCTTGAACACAGTGAATAGAGTTAGGTTACAAGATCTCTTACGCTTAATTAGTGCTAATTGTTCTAATCAGGTTAGAGAAGAGGATGAAATTAATGTTTTCTGCGAGAAATTTTTTCCTGCCCTCTTTTTCTTTGAAAGCGGTATAGCATATAGTATGTGCACAGAAACATACTGCAGCGGGCTCTGGAAGCACTACACAAATTTGTAAGATGACCAGGGAAGAAACCTAGTAGTCTTTAGTATTTCAGGTAACAGTGCCGCTCCTCTGCCACAAACCCTTATCATATAATGATTGCCTATAGCAAGCCATGGCCATCCCAGTACTATGTGACAGTGCTTCTGGAATGGTTGGGTGCCCTTTATGCTTCTATTCTGCTTGCATGAAAAAATAAATTACTTATCAGATATTTTTTTTTAAGATGTAAAAACAACAAGCTGATTCTAGTACAGACAGCGTTGAGCAGATTGCCTGTGCATAAACTGTCCTCAGTCTCTTGGCAAGGCCATTTTCTTTTAAGTTCAGCTAGCAGAGGGAACTTTAGAAGAGTGGTTTTCTGAACCCACACGTTTCTTAAATCCTCTTCTGATGCGTTCATGTGTGGCCACAGTGCAAGTACAACAGCCAGACCACAAACCTGTGCATTTCAAATTCAGTAGTAATGTTTCAAGTGCGTGAATGTTGGTAATCATCAAAACTGAGGTTTGTTTCCATTCCTCTGCAGCACTTACTGTGCTGTCGGGCAGAACCTGGCTGGGCCTCGTTGCCCGCTGTACACGTAGCAAACCCAGAGGTGTTCCCTTAGCGACACAGAAGCAGGAGACTCTACTGTGCTCGCTTTTTAGAATACTAAGTCATGTGTACAGCTCCCCCATAAATAATGGCATGTAACTGACACAGGATAATAGCAGTCTTGTATCTAGAAGTGACTCAGTTTGTAGAGCTCGCACAGCCCGCAAGTTCACACAACGTTAATGTTCCAAAAGGGCAAGCTCTGAAGTCTAAATAGAAAATGTTTTTCTTTCTTCAGAATACAGTAGTTCATTAGTCATGAAAAGGGAGATTTTATCTGTAAGTCACTGAAAATGCAGTTTTATGTCACCCTTTATAATGTTTTATGTCACCACAATGTGCAGTAACTATGCTCCCGTGCCATGTGACTTCCCTACATGCTCTAGTGTCCTGCTCATAAAGGTAGGAGTAGTCTGCAAGCACGTTATGCACAACCAAGGCAATGGATTAGCGCTACTGAGCAAACCCCTCCTTCATTCATTAAAGAAAAATATTGTTTAAATCTGCCGGTGAGCCCAAAATTCAGATGTGAAACTATACATCCATCTTTAAGCCCTGCTTGGCTGCATGGAAATGGATGTGGTTGAGGTTCGTTGTGTGTTCTCAAATTTTTTTCTTACTTTTTTTTTTTAAAGTGCTGTCATTTAAGACATACAAAGAAAAATGTCCTCGGGGGAACCACCTCCAACGCATTGCAGAAGCTTTGTACAAACAGTTTTTGATTACTCATTCTGGCCACACATTGGGTAAAATGATTTAGATAATCTGCTGTACATAAAGGGATTGGTGGGGAGGATCACCAGATAGTGTTGCACCAGTCTACGTCATTTCTGGATGACCTCCAAAGGCAGGAAGCAAAAACAACAAATGCTAAGCAGCGTGTTCCTAAGAGCGCGGTGAGGGATTGGCTCGGGCAGCTGCCCATCCGGAAACTTTCCCTTCCAGGACATGAGTAAAGTTTTGTGCTGCAGTGTTCTTGAGAGCTTGTAGAAAACTGCACTCCCACTATTCTCTCACTTCACTGAGGTCTGGATTTTTATAGGCTGGATGCAGTAAGATTGAGAGAAGAAGCCATTGAAGTAATACGTGTTTCATCATGTATTCAGGATAGTCTTATGTACAACGTAAGCATTTTTAAAATGCTACGGTCTGACAGCTATCTTTATTTCTTTGTTGTTTCTGAAGTTTGCTCAGTGTTCAATATCTGAATGCAAAAAGCAGCAGCCCAGTAATATGGTGGGAGGAGCGTTCTTGTGCCTCCTCATTTTGTAAATTTCTCTATATTTAATATTTTGCCTCTCAGCCATTTTTTTTAAACTTTTTTTTCATCCATGTTTCCACATTTCATCCAATTTATTTTGTAAAAGTTGCATTTATTTAGGTTATCATGCGTAATTGAATGAATAGTATAATTGTGACTGATTTCACAATTAATTTTAGGGTATGTGACCACATTATTTCAAAGTAAAACTGTGATATCTTGTAATCTTTGGATTACAAGTATAACCTAGATCTTGAATCTGAAATGGATTTGGACCTGATAGTTTTTACTGTCATGTCGTAGCCAAATTCTTGATCGAGATTACGGTGTCCCTTGCTCTTGTTTGGTTTAGGGTTTATTTGTTTCTTTTGAAGCTTAGTTGCAGGTCACTGTTTTATGACTTATTTTGTTTTGTTTTTAATCAGATAGTGGTGGGAAATAGTCCAGGAATCTTTTAAGAAAAGAAGAAAAGCACACTTAAAAGAAAAAATCACGCTCAACAGAATGTGACATCAGCAGGTAATGCATTCAAATAGTTAAACTGCGTTGAAGCAGAGTTAGAATCATTCCGAGCAGTAATTTTGGGGCATTTGTTGTGTGTACCCATATGGGATATCTGAGCTTCATAGTTAAGAGAAGCAGCGGTTTCGTTTGCGCCCAGGGGAAATATCTTCAAGCCCATGCATTACACAATTCATCAAGCATATCAGGAGTGGAGAGATTGGTCTGGATTTGGGAATATCGCAAGCTTTTATTTATAAAGCTTCCTAACAATGGGAATAGGGTTGCCCTAAATACAGTCAACGGATCTGAAATCTAAAGCATACTCTAAGTTCTACACATGCCAAAGAATACCTATAAACATTTTCTTTATAACTGTCAAAACTATCAGAATGTAAATACTATACTTCTAAAACAAAGGCGGCTTTAAATATACATATGGACATTGAATCTGTGTCCTGACACAGATTGGTCTATTCAGCATTGATTGAAACAGAGGACCCAGGGACCATGGGCCTTTCACTATTTGCTCGGTATAACAATTTACAATCTTACAAAAATCCTCCTTCTACTGAACTCAAGTATGCATTTTTTACTTTAATCTCTGAAAATAATCTAATCAATTTCAAATTTATATGCAATCAGTTTCTACTTAAGTTTTCCACTGGTCCTAAAAATGTACAAGATGTTTATTTCAAAAAAGCTTTATTAAAATTAGAGGAGAAAAACATGGGATCATTTAACTTGGCCTGAATTTTCTAAAATATTTCCAAAATAACAGAGGAAGCACTAACTTTACACAAGGAAATGCTTAACTCTTTGCATACCTCCTTGCTACACTTCCAACTATCGAAGAACAAGTATCAGAGTTCTGTTATTTCTCCTCCATTTTACACTGCATCATGCTTTCAGGTGCTGCAGGACCAGCAATTTTAGAGTACGTCATCATTTAGGAGAACAAAATTAAGTGCTATGTTATTAACATATTTTTGCTAAACCTGGACAAAATAACAATAAAACTGGCAGTTTGGGCCTTCTGCAGGTTCTGTTTTATCTCAAGTTACCTCATCTGAGAGAAGGGTATACATCCCTTTAATAGAGAGAACATGTCTCTAGAAAGAGATGGTGCCAGAGAGAAACCACTATGGCTCATGCAGCTACTCTGTAATACCGATTCTTATCAGGAATGAGGTTCTTCTTAGTCATTGATGAAATTTCAACTCAGTCATGGTAAGCCAAATTTGCCCTGACTTCAAAGTCAATGCAATGCATTTGTCTCATGATCCTTTGGAGCCTGAAAATGCTTCTTTTCTAGAAAAGCTACTACATATGTCCATCTCTCTTTCCTGCAAGACAGCCCTTTCTGAGAATTAGGAACAGTTTTATGAATGCATGTGAGTGCTGCTGCTTTGCACTAAGTCCTGTTTCCTTTGCCAAGCTTCCACGAATTGCCTGAGTGCAGATGGGTTGCAGGGCAGGGAGCAGTAATAGTAGCAACCACCTCAGTTTCTCACACGTAAATGTGACAGAAAGAACTTATCTCTATATCAATGCCAACAAAGTCTCACATCCATTCAATCCTGGCTGCCTTCACTTAGCAGCTGTGTGCCCCTCAGTGCGAGAAGAGATTTCTGATATTTTGCAAATAAAGACAACTGGATTCACGACAAGCTGAATACATCCTGATGCGCAATGGCTGTCACTTGATTATGATAACTCTATCCTTCCCCATTTCATGTTCCCCTTAGGCTACTCCATGAAGCGGAGCATTGCTGCGCGGCATGCTGAGGAGCAAGGCTTCTCCTATGTGGTTTCTTCACTTACCCATAGTTTGTACTCTGATGTAGTTTACGCAAGTCTTTATGATTTCATGAGATTAAGAAACAGTTTTCAGACAGAGAAATCTGGCTTTGTCTTCAAGTGAGTGCCTTAGCTTTCATCTGTAATTTCTCTTGGTTTGTAGGCAAAAGCCTATTCCTAGCTTAAATAACTATTTACCCCTTCAAACAGGTTTTTCCAGGCAAGTCTGAACTGCCTACACCAACCCGCACACACCTTCCCAACCGCTTCTGAGTCACTCTTCATTAATCATCTGAAAACTTTACCCTCAAACAGGTTCCAGTACCAAATGATAAGATTAACTGTATAACTAGCTACCGTGAACGGGCGTGAAAAACTGTAAATAACTGAGATTTTAAGGCATTAAAAGAGGAAGGGAAAAAAATGATCAACAGAAATACAGTAAAACAGTTACGTGGAGGATACATTGGGGCCTGAGATGGAAGCCTCTGTGGGACAAGTGCCACAGGGAAGGGACTCCCTCTGCTATATGCATACTCCTGCCTGAAGCTCACAACGCTGCTGCACCTCTCCTGCACACTTCTTGCATGGGCACCTCCCATTGTATTTTAGTATTTCTGTACGTTCCTGTTCAGAGGAGCAGGCTGTATCCCTTTCAACAGCCGTAGGAGGGCTCTGGTCAGAATTTCTCAGATAAGAAGTTTGAAAACTATTTCAGAGGCTTGTAGGCAGTTTCTGGTTTTATTGCCACTAAGGTTTTCCTGGCTTTCATTCGATATTTTATGCTAGTTATAAAATTAAATAGGTTCATCCCTTGAATTAGAAGAAAGTTATATAAATATAAAATATATTCAGTATTTCCTTCTAGCCACCATATAAACATACTTGATAGTTGCTAAGACAGGAAAAGATTTATTTTTTTTCCTTAAATTTACAAATAAATTTAGGAAAAATAACGTGTGAAGGATGGAGACTCTGAGGGGGGTAACTTATTTAAGAGATGGATTAACTTACTAAAACAAAGTTCTGTAGGCTCTTCAGGTATAGAGTAAAAATATACCAGGCAGAAAGGAAAGTGAAAGTTAATTTCCATCATATATTGATGTAATATAATGCCTTTTCACACCCCAGGGGTAAAAAAAAAACCAAACCTGGAGCTGTTTCTAAAAGCACACATTCTCAGTGAGCTGAGTAACTGAGTGGAAATACTCAGCATCATGGCTACTCATTTATTGGAGCGAGTGGTTATTTTTTCATGGTTCTATTAAACACGTACCTGTTTTACTAGCATCTTTCTGATCCCCGTGCCCCCGGGTAGAGGGATAGCAAGGCTTGCAGGAAGGGTGAGGCTGGGCACTCTGCCTCTGGGCAGAGAAACACTTCTGAGCACAGTACAGGTGTTGGAGCGGGTGGAGATAATCTACTATTTAGGTACGGTATAAATACTGGACTATATAAACACATCACTTGCTGTCTGGTCTGACTGATTCCCAGAGCTAATGTATGTAAACATCCTGCCTTGTTGGTTATTTCCAGGAGACTGACGCCAAAGTAACTATTTATGTTAATATTAACTTTATGGAAAAGAGATGCAAACATATTAATGTGGGGCTGGCACCATGATTAAACGTTTTCCTTCTTTTTCTAAAAATTTGTGTACTTTTACACCAGATGTAAAACATATTTACTGTAATTTCTCTTGGCATAAATTGAGTGTTTCTTGAGGCGTGCTGAAGACAGCATACCACCCTCTTCTACTTTGAATTGCATACACTATATTTTCTGTTCACTAGCCTAAAAATCGGGTCCATAGCAGCTCTGAGCCTGACCAGGATCATACACTTGGATTAGACTCTTGCAGAATATTCGCATGTCCAAACAACCACATGCTCTGTGAGCGCCGTGATGATGAAACACAGTGGAGCTGTAATACCCTTTTTGGTTTGTGATCTAACTCTTGCCAAATACCTAGCTAGGGCTTCTGGGCTTCTGCCTCCAGCACTTCATATTTCCTGCGTTCTGCTATCCAAATTCTGGATGAACTTCGCATTGTCGTGACCAAGAGTAATCCCAGAATCAAGAAAGATAAATTAATCATAGACTTGTGCAGTTGACACAGAAATGGAAATGGGACGTTTTCAGTCCTAGGGTCAGAAAGACGTCTTAGTTATGCACTAAGTCTGCTCTGCCTGCAGGTCACACTAGCCTATCCTGTAGAAATTCCTCTTTGTAAGCCAGCGCCTGTAGAGAGATCAGAGCTTTCAGGGAGAACAATGATCTTGATTTTGAGTTCCTGGTGCTAATGAAGCCATCTATCTGTGGTAAGATGTTGCAGTGATGAATTCCTTTGCTCTGAAAAACAAATGCTTATATTTTTCATCTAGATTCGTCTGGCTTTTGTCTGGCCGCTGATTCTTCTTTTGGTTTTGTCTGCTCAAGCAAAAAGTCTTTTATTACGATTCTTTTTTTCTTCTGTATAGATACTTCTGGGTTTAGCAAGTTCTCTGCCCCAACCCCAACTATTATTCAGATAAGGTAAATAAAGCAGTGTCATCTAGTGCTACTAACATCAACCTTTTCACCCTGCTAAAGAGAAAGTTGGGGAACTTAATCTATCAATTGCTTGCTTTCCAGTCCTTTAATCATTCTTGCAGCTGTGATGACTTTCGGGCTTTGGAGTTGCAGTAGGAAATGCATTATACCACAGCCTTGCTCCCACATACTCTGATTGTCACTGTAAGATGGCAAATTGTCTTAGTCCTCTAGAAGAAAATCAAGCAAAAGTGGGCAGACAGTAATTTTACATAGAAGCTCTACAGTGAACTGGGCGCGGACACATATAAAACAGGTTTTCAAGGACAGCATTTCCCTTCTGCATTGAATGGGTGTCTGTTCAAAATTATACAAAAGCAATTTAATCATTTTTTACCGTTCCTATATACAAATCACTTCCAAGACTTCTGATAGACTTGGGGTTTTTCAGCCTCTGTAGCCAGCTTTCCCAAAGAAGCGGCAGGCAGCAAGAGCCAAATAGCAGACAATGAAAATCAGACAATTTCCTGAATACATCAATGAAGTAAGAGTAAGAGCAGACAGCAGCTGGATTGAGAATGCAGAAAAGCCCATGGGAATCACTGACCAGCGCTCTTTAGAGACTTCCCTTGTGCTGACTTGGTTACTTGATCTGAATTTGGAGCCTATTCAGTACTGGGATTCAGACCAAACTCCAAGTAGAATAAAGGGTAAAAACGCATCTGATCTGCCCCAAGACAAGACATCTGTAAATTGCTAAACCGTCCCTCTAACTAAATGCAAGTTGTTGTAGGTTTATAGTAAAAAAAAAAAAAGTGATGGGACAGGTGAATTTATATTATGATAGCGTATGCATGTTTTCATCGTATGTATTGTCTAATGACTAGAAATTGAAGTCATTTGGTCTTGTTTGCACTGTTTTAGAGATGAAAAAGAGGCAAAGCAGCTTGAATGTTGGGGTTTGAGAAAGTTATTTAAGGAGCAAAAATCTGTTTTTCAAATGCCTACCGGGAAAAGTTCTTAGGTGCATCTCTTGGCTTACCTGGATTGGAAAGTGCTTACAGTTAAGGCAAACTAGCTGAAGTCTTTTTTTGAAGACTGTATTTTGTTCATGTGCTTCTAAATATGATGTGTGCACACTCTATAGTGTGAACCTAGGTTAATTACTATGACAGCACCTCAATCGGTTACAACAGGAAAATTCTTGGAGTTTATTATTCAATTGTATTTCAGTAACTTAAGGTAAATGGTGCAGGAACATGTTAGAAATTGAGGTACAAGCCCACCAGCAGTTCTAGGAGCAGACAAAATCCTTATAAAAACAGATGGACTGCTGGTACAGTTATTACTCCGACTTGTACAGTTTGTAAGCTGAAATGGAGACATTATGTCATTGATGGAGAAGGTCTTGGCAAAACTCCTGGCATAATGCTTGATAGAAGTAAAAACAGGATACCTTCATCACATAAATACATTCTATGTATCTTTTGGTATAAAGAACAGACTTGTCTAGCCATCAGGGAAGAAAATATCCTAGAATAAAACTAAACAGAATAATAATGGATTACTGTTTTTCTTTACATTTTGTTTATATGAGAAATACGAATTTGGTGGTACTTAGGAGGAGAAGGAAGCTTTGGAAGGACTGCTGTAGATTGTTCATACAGAGCCTTTGATAACACAACTGTTATCAACTTCCGTTGAACTAGAATATCAACCCAGCAAACTTCTTGGGAGCAGCAGTCCTGTGAGGCACTGCTGCAGACAACGGCACCCAGGAAAGAATGATGCAACATGTGCAAATGCCTACCAAGGGGGAAATCCTTCCTCTTTAGAAGTAACTGGTATAGCAAACTGCACATGGAATTCCTTAGCTTGCTTGGGGAAATTCAGAACTAACTAAACCTTGTTCATTCTTGTATTTTTATTCCTATTCATTGTTTTCCAAGCAATTAATGAATAGCACTCTGCTCACATAATCTCCTATGTGATATAATACTGTCATCAAGCAAGAGAAAGAAAGGCAGGAAGAGAAAGGCCCTTTACCATTTGAGTACAGCAGTGCAAAAATGTTCCAATACATCATTACCAGAGCAATGCCCACGTTCCTTTTGGTAGTAGATTTCCCTAAACAAGTTTGAAGCAATGACATTGTTGCATAGAAAGTCAGGACTGTAAACGTGTGGCCATGAAGCCATCATACGTATAGGCAATATAAACTAAATATGAAAAAAAAAGATCAGGCCAGGAGAAACATTTTAAGTACAATATGACAAATGTTAACCATGGCGCACAGCACAATCCCCACCACAGTATCAATGGCAGGCACTAGTACAGTGTACTGATCCAAGAATTTAAGCATAATTAGATGAGTTTTTACAAAAAGCTTAGTTCCAAAGGAAAACTATATTTTTCCAGGGCCAATAGATGAAATCTACAATATAAGACAAGCTGTTCCACCTGGTGCTCTATGCTTCCAAAGAGCATGCAGCGGACCACAAGCTGAGGCATTAGGCATTTGGTTTGTGATCTTAACCAGCCAATCTTTGATATGCAAGTGATACAAACAGAAGAAAATGTGCCATTTCAACATAGGATCATTTTTAGATCATCACCATATTCCCACTATTTACTCTTTTATGTATTTTTTGATTTCTTTTCCTTTTTCAGGGTACAGATTTTAGAAACAAACAGTTGCAGGAGGTTCCCTGTAGGTTGTTGGGGTTTTTTTTGTCTGGAAGAGATTTTCCTATTTTACAAATCAGAAAAGTATTTTACATTCCAAATGGGCTCCAGACCTCATTAAATTAATAGCATTTCCTGGTTCCAAGATAGCGAATCTTTTCTATGCTCATTTTCCTCTCATTTTATGGAGCTAGCCTGCTTAGCTAGGAAAATAATTTGGCAGAGAGAAGTATGTCTCCGAGAGTGGCATTCATAGCTTGAGCAGTCAGTGCAAAAACAGCCTTTGAAAGATTGGCTGATTTTTTTAAACAGAAAAATCAAAATTGTGGCACCACTGTCCAATTGCTGGTAGACCTGAAGGGAACAGGAACTGTAGTAGCTGCATTTGACTATAATCACATCCCAATGGAAGAACAGAAGTGCAGCAGAATTTGGGACAGCCATTGGCTGTCTTATTAAAGCATATCCTAGCAATTTTTTTTTTCTCCGATTATTACAGACTATGCTGCAAGCCTGGAGAAAGAAGAAAGTGTACTATGTTATGCTTACCTATAGATAATGGTTAAATGAGCACTCGTTCCTTACTCACTTCTGCCCTCACTTGCCTTTTCTTTCCTGTTGTCCTTTTGAGGTATGGTCATGAGCAAGAGAATTAACAGGACTTCTACCATGGAACTTCACCCACATCGAAACCAGCAATGTTTTTGCTCAGGAAAGCTATTGTATTCTCCTTACCTTTGACAACTCTGACAAGCCTGAATTACTCCTCACCGGCATGGGCAGCTTTCTTCTTCTCTAGCATTTTGTTATTTTGATGTAACTGCATTACTATAGAGTTTGTGACGAGTAAAGTATTTCTGCACGTACGTGCTAACTAGTAACTCAGCGGTAACAGCAGCATTCGTTCATAGACTGCAATCTTATTTTTTATCCATGTATACAATACAAACTTACTCTTTACACAAATATGATTATGCAAGTTTCTCCAGATAGCTTATTGCTGCTTTTTAATGGTGTAACGGTATAAAGACATAAATAATTTTTTGCCATTATATACCAGTTGTCAGCAGTTATGTCACAGTATCAGCTGGACTCCATGACAAAATCCCTGCTCGTATGTTGATATCTTACAGTGCACTTTGTGATTCTGTATGTGCACCATGTCCTACCTTATGCTAGAAGTTCTTTTATAAAAGGGGCGCTTAACAGTATTAGAAAAGGTCAATGGAAAATGTGAAGCAAATGTTCATAGATTAAATCCATGAGAAACTTAGATGGATGGGCAATTCAGGGATAAAGTGCTATAGTTGGCTAGATCATATACAATCAAAAACACACGAAAAACTACATTCACCATCTTCCATGCTTTATAAGCAGGGGAAAAAAAACCCAACAAGACGTTAATTTATGTGCTGTGACTTAACACATATTTTGCTGGTTAGTTTGCACTTTCCTAAGAGTCCCTAAAAATAAACTGAAAACATCATAAACTACTTATGGCAAATAGAATGGCAGGAAAACTCTATTGTTTCCAAATGTGCATTGAAACAAATGAGTGAACACGAGGGTCCAATATGAGAGAAAGAGTCTCAACGGAAGAACTTACTGAACTCTGACTGAAGTCACATGAAGGTAAGACAGGGAGTCTTGCTAGCTTAACAAGATCTTAGCTGTCAGTGCAAAGGCAGGAGCTCTCGTTAACTTCAGAATATATGTTTCAAAATTCAACTAATACACATCCAACACGTCACTTATTTCAGTGAAAACTTACTGAAAAGGTAATACAGGTAGAGATTAATACAGGTCTCTCTCCTCCTGTGTCATTTCTGCTTTGTATTTTAGGAAGACAAAGGCAGAACAAATGTTTGAAAAGTTTGCTGTCTGACCCACTCCGAAATATCAGGCTGTTTCTGACCCCGACCAGGCCAAAATTCAGGTTAAAGATGTGGAATTATATTTATTGAAAGGGAGAGAAAAACTTGTAAATTAGGTGTAAAAGGTAGACTAATGATATTCTCTATGTCAATACTTCCAAATTTTAGTTAATGTAGGGCTCTAAAAAATGAGCGGTAATGGTTACAAACTGAAAGAGGGTAGATTTAGATTGGATATCAGAAGAAATTATTTTCTGCGAGGGTGGTGAGCCCCTGGCCCAGGTTGCCCAGGGAGGTTGTGGCTGCCCCATCCCTGGAGGTATTAAAGGACAGGTTGGACGGGGCTTTGAGCAGCCTGGTCTGGTGGGAGGTGTCCCTGCCCAGGGCAGGCGGGTGGAACCGGGATGAGCTGTAAGGTCCCTTCCAACCCGAACCATTCTATGAGTCTATGAAAATGAAATTTAATTCACTGTTTAAAAAAAAAGAAAAAAGTAATTCATGTACTATTTCTGTATCAGGAAACAGCCAGGGAATATCATCAATAAATGTAAAATAGAAAAAAATACCGTCTGAGATTTAAACACTTTAAATATGTAAGTTGCAAATGAACATAATCAGTGGGTGATTATGGACGGACGTTGCATGGTTCCTTATAAAACCTTATCATCCTGTCAGCCTGCCTGTCTTTGAGTGGGGTCTTCTCAGGCCGTGTGTGATTCAAGTGCACCATTTGAGGACAGGTAATACAGGTATATCTTTTGAGGAGGGGCTTATTCAGGAAGGAGGATTTCTATGCTTTTCAGGTACAACTAAGATAACATGCAGCTGCCAAATCTTAGTGAGTCTTACCTTGCCCAGTTGTGCTTGGAGTTTATTCTTTGCATCAGCTACTTCAGCAATACGATTATTAAAGGCCAGGTTGGTACTGATGAAATGATTCCATATCTCCTCAGATTTGCTCTCCAGTCTAACCTCTGCTTCCTCTCGGAGCTTGGCAGAGTTGGCCCTTGCATGTTGAGAGCACCTGATATTGTCTTCACTGAATTTAGCCCATGTTTCAGGATTTGAAACACTAGTTAGAAATTGAAAATAAGAGGAAAACAAAAGATAAAAGTGGAGGTGAGCTATTTTCTGTTCAGTGATAATTACAATGAAATGCACTGAGATTAAGTGTTCATCCACTGAACTGTGCAAACTGTGCAATCACATAAATCAGGTGATTCTGTTGATTTCATGCTCGCTTCTTTTTCCTTTTTTCCTCTATAAACCAAAGATTTGGCAACAGGAAGGGAAGATTTTGGAGAGCTGCTTCAACAGAATTCCTATGGGTTGCTTGGATATTGTAGCTGCTAATTCAGGTCTTAATGTCATCACCAAAGTAAGTAGATTTATGTTCTGCTGTATAAAGAATGACCTTTTCTTGCATACCTTTTGCTTAAATATAGTTTTTAAGATCATGTATCAATGTCAGCAACGCACCTTCTTCTTGTCTTTAACAGATTAGGTGATGGTCTGAGTTCATACCTGCTGCTGTATCTCAGCTGAAATTTGACACATTTCTCTGTATCAAGGTTCAGAGTGCTTATGGCCTTAGTGGATTATTAGATTATGTAGCATGACCTCCTGTACATTGCACACCATCAAATTAGACTCCAATACAGTCTATTTTTGTGAACCCAAATCCTTATCCTGGGGAAACAGAGTTACGTGTCACCAACCACCAGAGAACATGAGCACCTGACGTTGTATCCTGACATCTACAGGGAAAATAAGCAAGAAACCAAAGGAGGGAAGGATTGTTAGACAGCTCTTCAGACAGCTCTTGTCTGCTGTCAGAGCGGCCCTACCTCGTAACATATGCATGAACTATATAATAAAGCGTGTGGCGCTGAGATGCCAGTAGCCCTCATCATCAGAAAGAACGGATAAGGCACGGACCTAGGAATAAGGAGAACTGGAATTTTTCTCCCAGTTCCAACACTGTCCTTCTGTGCTGTGTTGTTCAGATAAATATCTTCATCCTCTTACTTCTCTATGTATTAAAATGAACACCTCTGCTTTAACTTACGTGGCTGTTACTGTTAAATTCAATAATATCTATGAGACAAGCAGAAATGGCGCTGCTATGGAAAGGCCTATGAATACACAGAGAACGACTGAATACAGGGCTCCTGCACTAAAAAATGCCACCCATGAATGTTCCTGCTGCAACGTCCTGCATGGAAACAAACTTTGGGATGCTTGGGTTTGTGTCCAAGCTTCACAGATGGCCTTCATTATCATAATTAACGTAATTATGAATATAAATCCCACACTCAAGTCTTTCCAAACTGAGAATTTAAAGAGCCCCCAGCTTGAAAACTGATGCAGCATAAGCTACTCTCTTTGGAGTTAAAGTCACCACCTTCATTAATGCATTGCTTAGCCTAATAGATCACCTCTCCCTTCACCCAGAAACATTTAGCGTATTTTATGAAAAGGTACGGATATTTTACTTGCCAAACTGAAACACTGAGACAAACTTCTGCCTGTGTTTAGACTTCATTCTCCACACAAAACTTCTTTCTAAGAATTATGCCTGTATTAAACTCTGCAGGGAAAGGTCACTATTTATTGAGTTTTACATTAACTTTAGATTTTAATTGAACACTGAGAATAAATATTAAGGGATGCAAAAAAAAAAAATTTGTTGGTGCTTGTTTTCTCAGGGGCCCTTTTCTCAGTTTTTCATAGAGTGTTCCTCTCTCCCCAAACAGAAGTACTGGTCTTCCTAAACGATTTAGAATTCCTTAGTGCCACACATCTATTTAGGCAGCTTCAGGTAAGCAACATGATACCGTAGTAAAGCACATAAATCGGTATGCTACCTCTGAGCTGACATTGCTTACAGCTACTGTTCCAGACCATCTCAGTGTACTTTCTGCCGAGTATTGCGTTTGGGGTTTTTTTCCATCTGTGGTGTGATCATTATATTCATATTCTCATCAGAAAAATAAATTTCCAAGTAGGTTTCCATCTTGACTATCTGAAATACTTAGTACTTAATCTGTTCTTTTACATTGCTTTTTCAGACTGTAACTCATCCGGCTGGCTCTGGTGCACAGAAAACACCTGCTCTTTTCCTGAGTGCTGCAGGTATGTCTCAGTCTGCCAAATGGTTTCAGGAAAATGTTAATGAAAAATGGCATTTCTTTGGATAATGGTTGGTGAGAAAGGAAAAGGGCTGTAAAACTTATCCCCATGAATTTGCTTTTCACCAGAGCTGACTAGAATAATTTTATTTATTGCTAATCCTAAAAGTAGGTAGTGTTACTAGAGTCAGCAGAATGGCTGCCAAGTTTCCTTCGAATGTGCCCTCGTTTCAGTAGTGAATGAGGTGATCTTCTAATGAAAAGCAGAACATAAGTAAACAAAGTATACTGATTTTTTTTTTCTCCTTCCAACAAGATAGTCGTTATCATTTGAGATTGCAGACTACATTCACCATTCGAATATCGCTATGTTAGAGAGTGATAAGGGAACTAACAAGTCATTAGCACAAAAACACTGCCCTCTATTGCAAGCTGCTCTTCTTCTGCTGTTGCTTTTGGATTGGATGCAGGTCTTGATGAGGCCACTCCTAATAAACAGTTTTGAAACTGTATACAATTGGGACATTTTAGTTCAGTAATTTTAGTTGTCTGTAATGCTAAAGCTGCGCCAAATCTTTTTGATCATCCTGTTTAATATGTATCTCTGTATAGCTTGATGGCCCGATTTCCAGATAACCCAAGCTATTTTTGCAGAAAATATAAATAGTCTTTGGTGTACACTTGCATGCTGTTTACTGCATTGCACTTAACTGCACACCTTAGCTGAATTTTTATTTGTTTGGAAGTGGTTTTGAAACCTGAAGGCCACAGAACAGTGTAAGTGAAAACCAGAGGGAGAGATGTGCACGAAGGAGGCTGAGGGCAAGGAGTCAGCTGCACCGCGGTTCAACCAGCCGTCCTCGCTGAGGAACACAGCTCACTGCACACCAGGGCTGTGGGTGCTGCAGACTGCCAGCTTCTGCCCGGCCTCCAACAAGGGCAGCTGTTAGGAGGCAGGGAATAATTGAGGATGATGGAGCGTTTCACACCAAGGAAGGACAGGGCCACACAGAGAGAGAGGCCACTTCTTTCTATATCACTTCTCAAAGATAAGGACAGGGCTTGTGCTGTAATCAGGCTTGCTCTTAGAGCAGGGAGCATGGAAAGAGAAGGCTACAGTAGTCACTCATACTCACGTCCCATCTGTTTTCTCCACTCCATGGTAAAAGTTGATGCTGTTCGATGTGTTATTCAGGTTAAAGCACTTCTCATCAATAAAACAGGCTGTATTTTTGTCAGAAAGATCCTGTTCCAGGGCATGCTGGGCATCTCTATTGATGCTGTGAAGGGGAAAGAATTACGTTAATCTGAACCACCTTTAATGCTGTTATGCTAAATAGCTAATTGCTTTCATTATCTTCCTACAATGCTTCACTTCATAGTTTGTTGGCATTTACAGTGGCTTGAAAATGCTCGGTGCTGTAATTTATCTAGAGGGAGCTGCTGTACCATTCATCCCTTTCAGCCTCTAGTGAGTGTTCCTCAAAGCACTGAATTTAACTCACTGCATTGAATAATGTTTGTCATTTTGACGAGAGACAGCCACGAGGGTGAAAAACAACAGATAGTTGTTATGTGGCGCAAAGGAAAGCCCCAGAGGAAATGGAGGGGAGGTTTTCAGTGATAATCTTCATGTCAGCAAAGCTGTAAGTGAGAAAGAAAAGGGCAGACCAGAGCTGTGGTTTCCCATCTCTCCTAATTTGGGGGGCAAATTCACTTGGTGTAATTCAAATTGTACATCACTGGAAAACCTATTTAAATATTTCTGCTCATCTTGATCACGAGGAGAGAAACATGTTGCTCCACCTCTGCTTTCTTACCCACAGGGAATTTTTGGAGTAACTTATCTCCATTGGCTCTTCCAAAAGGGGGAAGGCCTGGCAGACTTTGGACTAGAATTGGACTAATATGGATGAAAAAAGAACCAAAGTCTTGCTTTCCAGAGCATCAGGAAGACAGCCGACGTATTGACACTTTTTTGCAAATATTGCAGTTTCTGTCAACTGACATGACTATTGGTCTGCCTGATGTGGTGACAGAACTGAATCAAAGGTAACCAGAAATACCAGCCTAAAGGGCTAGACAGAGTTCATGCCACCAAATAAGAACTTAGCTTTTATCTGATCGTATACCCGATACGTTACAGTAGCAGAATGAACTGCAGAACTACATCTAACCTGACTCGTGAGTCCTGACTGCCATTAATAAGAGCAATCATTTATAAAATCTACTGATGACTTTTTCTCCTATAGCATAATAATCAAGAGCTGTACAATTTTATCTTCCTTGTGTGTGAATACTTGGACTTTTTCTCTTGCGAATCATGTCGTGGCATGTAAACATGGCTTTTAAAATTTGTATCAGTTCTGTGTAGTTGACAAAACACTGTATTCAGAATAGTTTTACCTAATCAAATGGTGAGACTTAAATTTAATTTGCATTTACTAGGATATTTGTGTACTCTCAAACACATGAAATAAATTCCAAAGCCTCCCATAGCAAAAATATATACAAATATACTTAAAAATAATTTAAGTCCACTCCACAACTCATCGCATACCTTATGATGTGCTTAGATTCCTGTTTCTTTTGTCAATAATAAATTTCCTTTGAATTTAGTTTTGTAATTAAAAAAAAAAAAAATCCCTTTGAACATCACTGCAGTGTGCCACATAGCAACACTGGCACAACTAAGCCATAATTTTTGTGTCCCTAATTTTAATGAAAAATTTCAGAATAAACATGACTTTAAAAATTGAGTCACAGTCATCTTTAAATGGTAAGTATTGCTGTTCTGCAGTTTAACATCCAAATTCTATCAATGGTACAAATTAGAAGTGGAGGACAATGAGCATCTAACAGGCTAAGTCTCTCATTTTGCTTTTGCCATTTTCAGTCTGTCGTTAGATACTAGCTAACACTGAATTCAGCTTTCCTATCTTTAAAACAGGAATGAAATGTAAAGTCTTACCCCAGCTGTTGATTGATTTTCTGTGCAAGTTTTGTCAATATTTCTTGACAGTCCTTGAATGCATCAACCTCCTACAGTGGAAAATATACAGTGTCAGTGCTTTCATCAAACTTCATTTGTTTCAGTGTTATTTACCCTTCTTATTCTGCATTCTGGATGTTGCAACCTTCTCACATATCTCAAATGCAGTGTAGGTCAAGAATCATAGAATAGTTTGGAAAGGACCTTTAAAGGCCATCTAGTCCAAGGCCCTGCAAGAAGTAGGGACATCTTCAACTACATCAGGTTGCTCAGAGCCCCATCCAACCAGGCCTTGAATGTTTCCAGGGATGGGGCATCCACAACTTCTCTGGGCAGCCTGGGCCAGTGTTTCACCACCCTCACTGTAAAAACATTTCTTCCTTATATCTAGTCTAAATCTACCCTCTTTTAGTTTAAAACAGGCCCTGCTAAAAAGGTTGTCCCCATCTTTCCTATAGACCCCCTTGAAGTGCTGAAAGGCCATAATAAGGTCTCTCCAGAGCCTTACCTTCTCCAGGCTGAACAACCCCGACTCTCTCAGCCTGTCCTCATAGGATGTGTTTTCGTCCCTCTCTTCCTCAGTGCTACAAAGTTGTATCTTTTGACTTAGTTTTGTATTACTTTTTATATTATATCAAACATGATACTGCATTTCATCAGATGAAGTTATTCTAATAAATATAAAGTCAAATTTTGCTTGGCTTAAGTATAATGAAGAAACTTGAAACATGAACGAAGCTGTTAAACTACTCTCTCTAGCTACTTCTTTATTTTTCTAGAACAATCCACATATTTTGCTCATAGTGCAGTAGGTTGAAATATATCTGATTTCAGAAACAGGCTCCCTAAGGAAGTATATTGTAATATTCTTCAAAACTGTAAATATTACTCAAATTCAAAGCCAGGTTCCACTCAGCTTAAAATAAATAAAAAATACTCAAACCAACCACACTGCAAACTCTGCAAACATAGTAATTATCATCCCTCAAACAACATTATGGTGTTCCAACCTCTTTTTTAAAAACTCTGTTTTAGCCCAACATACGCTCTTACCTAAGTGTGTACACTTGTGAGTTTTGAAACAGTGAATAAACTCTTTTAAATTATTGGTAAGTCTTTAAGACACGCCAAATTTAAAAAGACAGGCTTTGTCTCTGTACTTGTCCAGTATGTGTAGGAGTGACAGCAACTTTAGAACGTTATTAAAAAATGAGCCTTTGTTGTCCTTTATTGTCACTATCTAGTCAGAGCAGTGCTTGGAGAGATCAGGCAAATGGTCTTTATTTTTCATTTTGAAAAAATAATTTTTTTCATCTGTTTATGGAGAACACTTAGCAGTATTTCATCCTACCCTGAATTCTCATGCTAAATTAAGTGCTGAAATACTTCAGCTCATATATATTCGCTCCTTGTTTCTTCATTAAAACTCTAAAACTCAAGTTGCAGGCTATAGGCTCTGAACAAGCATCTTGGTTATCCAAGTGGTCTGCACATCCTTCTGTAATCTATTAATACAGAAAAGTGCTCGAAGCAATGCCATTGTCCCAAAATGTTCTTTTCTAGTATTTCTGTTCTCATACACATCCAATATAACTTCTTTCAAATATGTTAGCAAAATGTTACTTGATTATTTTTTTTATTTAAAAGATTTAGCAATCATTACTATCCATCTCTTTTTCTTTGTTCAATAACACTATATATAGACCAAGGCAGTAAACCAGCATTTTATACTGTAAGCCTTAAGAAATTCTGAGATTCTATAGACCATGGCCCAAAAAAACCATCTTGAGAAATGTTTTATAGGATGAGAGAAGATAGAACTGGACAAGGCCTTACAAGGATGCTGGGCTCCTCTTGCTCCAGGAAGGATGAATAGAATGTTAACCATTCCCAATATATTTAGTTTTACCTGGTTTCTTCCCCTTTCCCCCCTCAGTCTTCCAAATGAACAAAAGGAAGAAAATACTCCAATGCTTTTACCCTGATAAGCATTTAGTTGGATTTTAGTTATTCCCACAGTTTGAAAAATGAACTAATAAGTCTGATCTTACCTTTATGAGGTTCTTTTCCACATCATCATGAACTAAGTCTATACCCTTCCGCATCTCACGGTGGTACAAGCATTCTAGGGCTGTCTGTAAGCAAACCAAGGGACATTTGTAATAGGCTCAGTACCACATTGTGGAGTGAAACCTTGAACCTTGCTGACGGGGCCACCAAGCTGACGTGTCAAGTAATGGACATCTACTGAGGGTAGATGATCCGTCTTAGCGGCTCATTCCTACTTACCGGTTAATACATACTTTTAAGGATTAGCTGCCGTTTGATTAGCTGCTTATTAATGTGTAGCAGGGCCTACTTCTCAACATGCCCAAGCTTTGTTGTAAATTGTGTGGATTAAAACACCTGTGGTGTTCTACACTCTTCCATAGCAAAATCCTTTAATTTCATCTCCCCTCATCCTCCCTTGCCCAATGCCAAAATTTGGAAGTTTCATACCTATACAAGAGAATGACTGTGTAACTCCAGTCATTGAGTAGGGAATTCAGTTAACCTGCCCCAGCAGGTTAACTTGGCTCTTAATGTCTCATCCACTTGTTTAGAACCGTACTAATAAATGAAACAGCATTAGCGGGCACAACGCCTTTCAGCAGAAAATAGAAAGTATCCTCAGCCTGCCACTCTGAATCATTACAGATACAAACAGATAAAAAAGGCATTACTGAATACTGAAATTTGGTTTTCTATTTGTATTTGCCTAGAAACATTTCTGATAGACATATCTTCCATCAGCAGTACTCCAGACGACATTTATGAGGCAACTTTGACTCTGGTTTTTGCATGTTTTGAGTTTTTGCTAGCATCATTCCTTGACTCATATTACTGTTGCTTTTTCTGTTGCAATTAATTTGCCTTTAAGATTCTGGAGAACTTCAAAATGTAACACAAATGATATGCCATCCTCAGTGAAAATATTATTTTCACCAAGCAACAGCAGAAAATTCAGAACTAGATAAGAACATCAGGATATCGCAGCTTAGAGGGCCGTCTGCTGCTCTCCTGTAATGTATTGAGCTGACCGGCCAGTGCCTGAGGGACACTTGGCCTCCTGGAGCCTCAAGCAGCAAGGAAGGAAAAGAAGGCCTGGAAGCGTGTGGATAGGTTCCTTTGTTGACTTTTATACATAAAGCCCATGGTGGCCAGGTTTCCTTCTTACGGAGGATAACGTTTCACCAAGACATGCCTTGATGATAACAGTAAATGTCCTACTAGTATTCAACAGAGATAAAGCCATTTGCTTTACCCATTCCACAACGCAGTCATGAGATGACTAGCTGTGTCAAACCTACCTTCAGTGGTCCTTGCAGTGCATCTGCAGCGCATTGGAGCCGCTGCTTTGCTGTTTCCAAGGCTTGGGTCTCTTTCAGCAGGCACTCTAGCTCATAGATGAGCTCAGATCTCCAGAAATCAATGTTGGTGATCCTCTCTCCTAGGCTTCTTCTACTGTCTTCTTGCATCAGATAAGTCAGTTGATCCTTATTTTGCATCAGTCTCATTGAATCAGCATTCAGTCTACCAGCACAGTACCTGGAGGCTTCGGAGCCTTTTAACTGAACCATGTTCGCATGGTGCCAGTCGCGAGTGCTGTAGCGGGCATGCAGGCTGGAGCGTAATGCAGGCAGAACAGTGGGCGGACGCCCAGTGGAATTAAATTCCTTGTCAGAGCTGTCAGGGACCAAAACCACTTTGTGAAGCTGACTGGGCCTCCAGGAGTTGAGGTAGCGGTAGCCCGGTAGGCAGTAGGACTGATAGGTGTCCTTGGTGGTGCTGGTGGGAGCTAGATCTGGGAACAGGCAGCCCTTCCTTCTGCCGCAGTAGCTGGCTACCTGCGTGGCGCCCAGAAACTCCATCCTGCCCTGGGCTCCGGCAGCTGCCCTCGGGCTGTCCAGTGGCCACAGACACCTTGAGCAGCCCCAGGGCTCTGCCAGCCTTCTGGGGGCTGTGCCGTGCTTTGTGACACCCGTGGGTGTCACGGGGCTCCGAGGGCTGTTCCATCTTGCCAGCAGGTTGAAACCTGGGGGGGCCCCATTTGTACCCCCTGTCCTAGGGCACATTGTTTTTCCCAGAAAGAAACAGTGCTTTCTCCTGCAGAGCAGCGCTGTGCATGGTGGGACCCAGAGGTCTAGACAGGATGGAGACTGTTTGCTTACAGTGCAGAGGGGTTTCCAGAGGCTCACTCTAGATGGACGTGTAGGTTCGCCTTCAGTGAGCTTACCTGCAGCGAAGCAAAATACAAGTTTTACTTCAAAGTGGTTCACGTGTGTCAGTTGGTGACTGCAGGGAAATGGGGCGGTGGAGACAAGCATTCTGAACCGAAACGCAGACTCTGGGAGTCATCTCTTGACGATTGTCTTAGTGATCTCTGCAGGTGGTTTGGTCCAAATGGACAAAAACAGTGTAACTCTCTTGGGTTTTGCTCTTCCCCTCAACTGTATTCATCTTTCATAAAAAGTATAAAAGATGGGAGAAACCTTTCTCTGGTGATGATTTTTCTCCACTTTAAAATGTTGAGTAACTTCCCAGATAACTTACTTTTCTAATTTTTCCTTTTGGCCTTCTGGCCTCTCTGGCAAAAAACTCTTTCCGAAATCCAGTGCTCTACAATTGCATTGTGACCCACCATCTGTGCCAAGAATTTTGAACATAAATAATTATTTGTAATTAGGCACTGTATTTCACTATCCGAAGAGTCCTTAAATGAGCACAAATTTCTTCTAGGTTGAATGCAAGACAATTGCCATTGTTTCTTCTTCTCCGGATATATACCTATGGAACAGCTTGGTAACCTTTTTTTTTCCAACTTGGGGAAATAAAATACATGTGTAGATATGTGCATTACATTACAACATATCTTGTCTCAGAAAGCTAGCATGACATTACACCCCAGCTAAAAAAAGTAGAGGTAATTTTAAATCAATGCTCATTGTAAGTTAAATTTATCTTTTCCTGATGTTTAAAATACACACAAGTGTAAGTGCTAACTGTAGGGAGGTGAGCTGCAGGCCGTGGAGCCACACGCAGTGGACAGACACCAGACTGGGGTGTCTCAGCAGGGTACAATTGATACTGCAAATGCTCACACACACGAAAAACTTTGCTCTTGCAATAACTGATGGAACTAATTCTCAGCAGCTGCCCAGGAGGGTAAAGTTATTCCTGAGCATGAGAGATTGCAAGAGTGCTGCCAGAGTTCACCGCTGAGTTCGGCCTGACTCAAGCACTAAATAAACCCTATTTTTTGCCCCGATACCCCTGCAGGAAGAGCCCTTGCTGGCTCGGAGGAAGGGGGGTGCTGAGGAAGGGATTTACTTTTCCCTTTTAGTGCTTTTTGTGGGGAATGTTCGATAGAACCCCGGGAACAGGAAATGATCTGTTGGCCCCAAAAGAAAAATATTTGAACACGTACCTCGGTTTAAAATGTGGAAAGTCCTGCTGACATCAGTGAATCTAATCCATGTGTTTGAAAGGAAGCACAGACCTAAAGTGCTGTACTGAGCTGTGGTCTACAACAGAGCCAAATTTTTCATAGGGAAGGTACAGTATGAATTTCTCAGATACATCTTACTGGCCAGTTCCTCCCACCCCAAATAGGCTTAGACATTTGGATCCACTTCCACATAACATTTTTTTCATTAGTTTCCCACAGAAGAGAATTACAGAGCAGTGAAGTACAGAAGTTGTACAAGTATGAAGCGGTGATGGGCATTTACCTGAGGTAAACATACTTGAAATGGAAAGTGGGCGATACCCTATTTATTAATGACCAAAAAACGGAGGCCAAACTCCTCAAGTACCTTAACTAAATGTATTTTAAGATTTTTTTCTAGGTTTTTTTTGTAGGTGGACAGTTATTCAGAAGTTTTTGGTGTGTGTTTTTTACCCAGAGTGTTCTTTCTGAAAAGCTTGTGTTTTTTGAAGCAGAGTGTGTTCATAAGAAGATAACTTTGAAGTATTTTTCTCTCAAAAAGACGTATGTAACACCAGGATGAGCTGGTACCTTTCCAAATATTACCAGATACTCTTTTCTATATATTGTGTTTCCAAGGTGAGGCCGCCTTAAATAGTAACTTAAAGACTTGTATGTTAAAAAAATAAAGTTTTGTGACTAATCGGTTAGAAGTGGGAATACTCGAGGCTCCTGACCCTTTTTACAGCAACCAAAGCAAGAGAAGGGGGCTTTGTGAGCAGGAAATGTGCTGGTTCATTCACAGTTCCTCCAAAACCACCGCCCCAACCTGCCTTTCTCTCAAGCCTGAGTTACCATCGGTGGCTTTTAAACTAGAATTCATGGGCCCTGCCCCAGGAGTCAGTCAGTCTGTCTCAGGAGGAGTGACCACCACAGGAGGGGCTGTTGTTTCGAGGTTCATACCTGTTACATGCATCTCCAGGAGAGAAAGTGAAAACTTCTGTAAAGGATGTGAATGTGTGCGCTTTTCCAAAGCAAAGTGGTCACACTGTTTAATGCCTTTTTCCGAACACCTACGTTTTACTTGTGTAACAGCCGTTCAGGTGGCTGTCGCTGCATCTGCAACGGTTGGACTCTGCACTTTTTTAACCGTAACAGTGCTGTGAGGACTTTATACATAGGTAATGGGAAACTGAGGGGAAGGTGAAAAGATTGCCAAAGATCTTGGAAAAGCATATTCCTCCTCATAAGACTAAACATGGTCCTGTGATTTAGTGCTCGTTCTGTGTAGATTGGAAGCGTTTTGAGGCAGGATTGTTTTTTGCTGAATGTTGGTAAGGTATGCCCTGCTGGGGATTCGCGGTCTCTGTAGGTGATTCAGTCCTACAACTGCAGTTTTTAGTCACGCAGCTTTCAGTCAGGGGCACCGTCAGTTTGTGCGGGGGTGATGAGCAGTACAAGGAATAACCACTGATGCTTGCAATCGGTAATTCAGTTCTTGGGCTGTGATGTTACAAATAGAAGAGAGGCCAAGGCCATGCTCAGGCAGCCGTGGGAGAGGCAGAAAGGGAGCAGTGGTGGGGGTAAGGTGGCCAGTAATAAGGTTACATCACCAGCGGGTGCACACTTCTTCGGTTTGGAAAATTAATTATGAATTTATTTCATTAATAAGGTACCAAAATAAAACATACCAAATAAAAACCGTACCAAATACAGTGGCTATCTGATTGCCCAGAATTTGATTGGCCAAGTTCAGGGAGAGTAATCCTCCAAATGAATGTACCCATTAAATTAATAGAAATTGTCTACTAGCAAGGTATGGAAATTAATGTATTCAGAAATGCTAGATATAGTATTGGCGTGAAATATAGTAATGGCGTGATTTTACTGAAATTATACATGATCTCCTAGGTATGAAACTTCTGAAACACAAAAGCAAAGCGTGTCAATCTGCAGTGTTTCCTTTGAGTTGTCCGATACCGTGCGGTGGCGGGGCCGGCTCGGCTGTGTGAGTACGGCTCCTCCTAGCGGCGGAGCCGGGTGCGGCAGCTCCGAAGGGCCGCGTCCTGATGAGCACCCAGGCTTTGGTACTGCAACGGGTTTGGGGCGCTGGTGTCACTGGTGTCAGTTGCTTCTCTCTAATGCTGTTCTAGTGGAGAAATTTCAACGTAGCCCTAAAAACACGCCACTGTCCACAATGGGTCTCATTTAGCTCGTCACCACAGACCCGTGCACGTCTCCCCAGTGCATACGTGCAACGTGAGAGTTGGGGCTGTTCAGCCTGGAGAAGAGAAGGCTCCAGGGAGACCTTAGAGCCCCTTCCAGTACCTGAAGGGGCTACAGAAAGCTGGGGAGGGACTCTGGATCAGGGAGTGTAGCAATAGGATGAGGTGTAACAGTTTTAAACTGGAAGAGGGTAGATTTAGATTGGATATTAGGAAGAAATTCTTGGCTGTGAGGGTGGTGAGCCCCTGGGCCAGGTTGCCCAGAGAAGCTGTGGCTGCCCCATCCCTGGAGGTGTTCAAGGCCCGGCTGGACGGGGCTTTGAGCAGCCTGGTCTGGTGGGAGGTGTCCCTGCCCAGGGCAGAGGGGTGGGACTGGATGGGCTTTAAGGTCCCTCACAACCCGGACCAGTCTATCGTTCCATAAGCTGTTTGCCGAGGCGGCTGCTCGCCCAGGGCCGGCCGGCCGCGCTGCAGGGACGGCGCACACCCGCCGGCCACCGGGAACGCCGCCCCCCGGCGGCAACGGAGATCGCCGGCGCGTGCGCACAGGGCGCCCTCTCCAAGCCCCGCCTCCGTCTCGCGCGGCGGAGGTGGCGCAGCGGCGGGCGCCATGGCGGAGGCGGCGGGCGGGTCGCGGCCGGAGGGTGAGGGCCGCGGCGGGGCCGGGCGGGCCAGCTGGACGGACGGGGTGCCGGTGTGCCGGTAGTCCGTCTGTCGTTGTCCGTTGCAGACTGCCCGGGGACCAGCAGCGCCGAGGCGGGCAGGGCCGCCGCCTGCCAGGGATGCCCCAACCAGAGGCTCTGCGCCGCCGGCGCCGCCGCACCGGATCCGGGTGAGGGAGGCCCTGAGGGGAGGCGCGCGGAGGGGCGGGGGCACGGTCTGTGCGGGGCTGACCGGCGGCATGTCGCCCGGCAGCGGAGGCGGCGGAACTGCGGGAGCGGCTGCGCTCGGTGAAGCATACGATCCTGGTGCTCTCCGGGAAGGGCGGCGTGGGGAAAAGCACCTTCAGCGCCCTCCTGGCCCACGGGCTGGCGGCCGACGAGACCAAGCAGGTGGGCTGCGCGGGGCGGCGCGGCGGGCTGATGCCGGGAGGCGGAGGGTCCCGGAGCCGCGGGCGGGAGGAGCTGGCAGGGGCTGGCACCGGCGGGATGTGCCCCCGGGCTCCTGCCCCGCGGCACGCCGCGGGTAACCGAGCAGGGCAGCGGCTGCGCTGGTCGCGTTCCCCTTCGCGTCAGGGGTCTGAACTTCTGTGCGGTATTAAGTGCACGACAGTGTTTTCGTTGCATGATTTAGACCTTGGAAGCAGTCCTGCGTAGGCCTGTTTCCAGTGGGGTGCGCTGGTCGGTTTGTTTTCCAGGTTGCTCTGCTGGACATAGATATCTGTGGGCCATCAATCCCAAAAATGATGGGTCTCGAAGGAGAACAGGTAAGTGTTCAAACGTTGTTGAAAGGATTTCCGCTCAATTTTTCATTAACGTTTTGGGGTTTATGTAGACTTAAAGCTTCTAAAAGGACTGCTTGTTGGGAAACCTGCGTGGCAATGGGTAGGGAAATAAAGATGGTGGAATAGAGAAGTTCAGCGTAATTTAGTTTTTAAAAGAGTTGTCCGCTTTCAGGATGACCAGTTCTGCAAACCAGCTTTTTCTGCATATCTGCCACATATTCATGACTACTTGAAACTTAAGTAATGTTAGCATAATGCTCTTTATCAGCCCTAGAATATTATAAGTAAATATATAAAGTCATGGGTAAATTTCTTGCAAAAGAGTGCCACAGTTGTTATTCCCTGATTGCCATCACAGAAACGTGGTGGGAAGATACAGACAAGTGGAGTGCAGTAATCGATGGCTACCAACTTTTCAGAAGCGATAGGCAAGGAAGGAGAGGTGGCGGGGTGGCCCTCTATGTTAGGGACAGTTTTGAATGTCTGGAACTTAACAGTGTGAATAACAGTGTTGAGTGTGTATGGATAAGAATTAAGGGGAAGGCCAACAAGGCAGATGTCGTGATGGGAGTTTGTTATAGACCCCCTAATCAGGACATAGAATCTGATGAAGTGTTCTATAAGCAGCTGGCAGAGGTCTCACGATCATTTGCCCTTGTTCTTGTGGGGGACTTCAACTTCCTAGACGTCTGCTGGAAATATAACACAGCAGAGAGGGAACAGTCCCAGAGGTTCCTGGAGTGTGTGGAAGACAACTTCCTCACACAGCTGGTGAAGGAACCAACTAGGAGAAGTACCCTACCGGACCTACTGTTTGTTAACAGAGAAGGTCTTGTGGGGGATGTAAAGGTTGGAGGTCGTCTTGGGCTCAGTGACCATGAAATGGTAGAATTTTCAATTCTTGAAGAATTGAATTCTGCTGGCAGGGCGGGGAGCCAGCAGAACTGCCACCTTGGATTTCCGAAGGGCAGACTTTAGCCTGTTCAGGAGCATGGTCGAGAGTGTTCCTTGAGAGGCAGTGTTGAAGAGCAAAGGTGCCCAGGAAGGCTGGTCATACTTCAAGCAGGTGCTCTTAGAAGCACAGAAGAAGGCCATCCCCATGTCTCGAAAAATGAGCCGACGGGGAAGAAGACCAACCTGGCTAAATAGAGAGCTTTGGCTGGACCACAGGAAAAAAAGGAAAGCTTACATTCTCTGGAAAAAGGGATTGGCAATTTATGAGGATTATCAAGATATAACAAAGCTATGTAGGAGGAAAATTAGAAGGGCCAAAGCTCAATCAGAACTCAGCTTGGCCACTGCAGTTAAAGACAATAAGAAGAGTTTCTATCAGTATATCAATAGAAAAAGGAAGACTAGGGAAAATGTAGGCCCACTGATGAATGAGACGGGTGCCCTAGTGGTGGAAGACACAGAGAAGGCAGAGCTACTGAATGCCTTCTTTTCTTCGGTCTTCACTGATAAAGCCGTCCCTCACGAATCCCATACCCTGGAGGCAAGGGGGAAGGTCTGGAGAGAGGAAGATTTTCCCTCAGTTGGGGAGGACCGGGTCAGAGACCACTTGGCCAATCTGGACATTCATAAATCCATGGGCCCTGACGGGATGCACCCACAAGTGCTGAGATAGCTGGCAGATGTTATTGCTAGACCACTCTCCATCGTCTTTGAAAGGTCATGGGGAACAGGAGAGGTGCCTGAGGACTGGAGGAAGGCTGACATCACTCCAATCTTTAAAAAAGGCAAGAAGGAGGAGCCAGGGAACTACAGACCGGGCAGTCTCACCTCCGTCCCTGGGAAGGTAATGGAGCGACTCATTCTGGATGTCGTCTCCAAACATGTTGAGGAACAGGAAGTCATTGGAAGTGGTCAACATGGATTTACCAAGGGTAAATCATGCTTGACCAATCTGATAGCTTTCTATGATGTTATAACGGGTTGTCTGGATGAGGGGAGAGCCATAGATGTCATCTACCTTGACTTTAGCAAGGCTTTTGACACTGTCTCCCATAACATTCTCATTAGGAAGCTGAGGAAGTATGGGCTAGATGAGGTGATGGTGAGGTGGATCGAGAACTGGCTGTGTGACAGAACTCAGAGGGTTGTGATCAGCGGCATAGAGTCTAGTTAAGAGGCCTGTAACCAGTGGTGTCCCCCAGCGGTCAATACTCGGTCCAACTTTGTTCAGTATATTCATTAATGACCTGGATGATGGGACAGAGTGTATCCTCAGCAAGTTCGCTGATGATACCAAACTGGGAGGAGTGGCTGACACTCCGGAGGGCCATGCTGCCATCCAGCGTGACCTGGACAGGCTGGAGAGCTGGGCAGAGAAGAACCTAATGAGGTTCAACAAAAGCAAGTGCAAGGTCCTCCACCTGGGGAGGAAGAATGCTAAGCACCAGTATAGGTTAGGGGTGGACCTGCTGGGAAGTAGTTCTGAGGAGAAGGACCTGGGGGTCCTGGTAGACAGTAAATTATCCATGAGCCAACAATGTGCCCTTGTTGCCAAAAAGGCCAATGGAATCCTGGGCTGCACAGGGAAGAGCGTGGCCAGTAGGTCGAAGGAGGTCATTCTCCCCCTCTACTCTGCACTGGTGAGGCCACACCTGGAATGCTGCATCCAGTTTTGGGCTCCCCAGTTCAAGAGGGACAGGGAACTACTGGAGCGGGTCCAGCGTAGGGCAACTAAGATGATTGAGGGACTGGAGCATCTCCCTTATGAGGAAAGGCTGAGAGAGCTGTGACTCTTTAGCCTGGAGAAGAGAAGGCTGAGGGGAGACCTTATTATGGCATACGAGTATCTAAAGGG
This sequence comes from Larus michahellis, assembly GCF_964199755.1. Classification (NCBI taxonomy): domain Eukaryota; kingdom Metazoa; phylum Chordata; class Aves; order Charadriiformes; family Laridae; genus Larus; species Larus michahellis. The sequence goes on along the minus strand of NC_133903.1, from coordinate 12,706,340 downwards.
TGGGTTTAAGGAGGACGGAGCCAGGCTCTTTTCAATGGTTCCCAGTGACAGGACGAGGGGCAATGGGCACAAGTTAGAACATAGGAAGTTCCATTCAAATACACGGAAAAACTTCTTTACAGTGAGGGTGACAGAGCACTGGAACAGGCTGCCCAGGGAGGTTGTGGAGTCCCCTTCTCTGGAGATTTTCAAGACCCGCCTGGATGCAGTCCTGAGTAATGTGCTCTAGGCAATCCTGCTCTAGCAGGGGAGTTGGACTAGATGATCTCTAGAGGTCCCTTCCAACTCTGAAGTTTCTGTGATTCTGTGATCAATGGCGATCTGGCCCTTCTGCAGTTTTTAACTCAGCTGCTCCGTTAAAGCAGTATTGTACTTGTAGGCAGGATATCTGTTTACCCAGTTTTGACTTACATTCATGTTTTATATAATGTCTGTATTTATTTCTAATGTAACTTTATGTGTCACTTCAATTTTCAGGTTCATCAGAGTGGATCTGGATGGTCTCCAGTGGTAAGTTGGTGTAACTGTTGCAGAAAATTTGTTGGGTTTGTTTGGGTTGGGCACTGTCTGTTAAAGTGAAAAACAAGTGAGGGTGGAGCAGGCGGTACTTCTATCGGTTCTTCTTCTAATGACGTAAATATCCAGATTCTATAGGCTATATAGATCAGAGTGTTAAATTTCTTTTATTAATCGTAATACGACTACATGTCTAAAATAGTGTCATTATTTTAAGTATCTTTTTTTTACTGACTTTGTACTGTACTATGGGCCATAAATATAAGTTACTTGATTTCATTATTTTTGATTATCGTGCAGCTGTGCAGTGTGTCACCTATTCAATGACAGACAAAAAGTATCTTACACCCAAGAAAAACCTCACTCATCTTTAGAAAATGCAGGCAGAGTTTTGCAGGAGTGTTGATTGTCTAAAGATCACCTTTAGCGTGTACACTGTTAAAAAGACAGCTTGATGCTGAGAGGGAAAGCTGCTTTTATCCTTATGCTGTTTCCAGTTATTCCGTAAACCACTGTAAATCGTACTGCAACTGTGTTTTCTTCAGTCTATGAATGTAGTTGGTGACCGTTGCACAAAAACTGTAGTTTTCAATGGTCTTTAATAAAAGAGAAGCATAAGGTTCTCTGCCTCTATTTTTTTAATGTCTTCCTCCTGCACCCAAACTGCTTTTTCTATAAAATCTGGTTTTAGAGTTGGTTTCTGTGCTCTTTCTTTACTGTTCTGTGTGCTTTACTGAGTTTCTCTACTTCTCTTTTTAGTATGTTGAAGAAAACTTAGGTGTTATGTCCGTGGGGTTCTTGCTTAGTAGTCCTGATGATGCTGTCATCTGGAGAGGACCAAAAAAAAATGGTATGTGTCAGGTGTTTTCAACAACTTCTGTATTTGAATGATTTAGTGTTATGAACTTGTTTAATTAATAATGTAAGTATAATATAGTAAGCTATAGGAAAAAATTAGTGAATGTTTACTCATTTCTTTAGTTGAACATATTCATTTGATGAATTTAGAAGGTCAGATGCTGTACTGGTGTGGGTTGGAGTTGGTTTGGTTTTTTTAAACCCTTGGGGAAAAAATAAATATTTCTGTACTTAGGTTGACAAGTTAGAAGGATCTGCATACCTAGACTATTAAAATTTGAAGTTGACTCTAAAATTTGAAATACAGGGAGGTATTTTTTTTCTCTTTTCCACATTCTTATCCTTTCTTTTAGGGTTGATCAAGCAATTTCTTCGTGACGTGGACTGGGGTGAAATTGACTACCTGATTGTAGATACCCCTCCAGGAACATCAGATGAACACTTATCTATTGTGCAGTATCTTGGTGCAATGCACATAGATGGTGCTGTTATAATCACTACCCCTCAGGTATGAGAACTGGATTTCCATTGATGGAAGCATCATGGCAGTTAAAGCCAATCCTTGGTTTAGAGTCTCTATTTAACTTCAGAGAAACGATGGTACAGAATCTAAGGGGGTTGACTTCCTTGCTTTGTGCCTGCAGCCGGCTGGTTTGTGAGCTAGATGGATGTCTCGGTGGAGCAGGGGATCTGAGCGGGTCACTAAACGGCTGAGCAGTTCACAATCAAAAGCTGTCACGATCTGTCTGGTGAAGGGAAATGCTTCCCTTTCACTTCCTTCTTCGAGATTAGAGTTCACATCGTTACGAATTTGTAATTTACTCACCAACAGCTTAATGTCCAGAAGTCAGTAAGAAGTTTAGTTTTTAAGTGACGGGATTGACACACTGTTTGCCACCATGTGAAATAGCCTGTTGTTTCCAGTAGGCAACTTTGTGCTGCATTTTTAAAAGAAAAACGAGGCCCTGGGGAGCTGAAACTTAAAATACATCGGATTCAAACTTAGGTTTTAAAGCCTGGTTTGGAAAGGAGCAGGAGATCAAACTAGCAAAAGACACCTGCTATTTCCACAACAGCTGAAAGAATAAAATGTAGAGGAAGTGAAATGTTGAGGGCGATACCAGATAGGTGGTGAGGGAAGAAGGGAACAGGGGAACTGAATGAGGTCAGGCATATATGTGAGAAGTCTGAGGGGATAATAAGCTATTTGAAGTTGGATTTGCAAAGAGATAACAAGGGTGCTTGCCCTTGCCTGGTCTATTGAGAGTGCCCAGGGTTTTCTGTAAACTGAAAATGTGAAAAAGTTACATTTAAAGAACCAAAGATACGACATTAATAGGAGATAAAAGATAAATATGGCTGAATCTTTACTAGAGTCAAGTCAGATTTCAAAACAGAACCACATTCAGTGGGCTAGAACTGCTGTACCTGTTCCAGTGCCATGCACAGAATTGTTACTAGAGCATGTACCACAGGTTTATGTTCCTCAAAATGTGAAGACAGCAGTAATAATTCATTATGAACTGTATTTAAAGTAGCTCTAAGGATCTAACTTAATGGGTTCAGCATCAAAACATTACAGTCAAAATAGCAGTGTGTTTCCTATGATTTGTAGGAAGTGTCGCTTCAGGATGTTCGGAAGGAGATCAACTTCTGCCGTAAAGTGAAACTGCCAATCATAGGCGTTGTGGAAAATATGAGTGGCTTTATATGTCCAAAGTGTAAGGTAAGGCAATCTATATCTTACAGAATTTTTTATATTGGTGGTGTTTGTATATAAAACATTGCTCCAAAAATGCCTTGTTTTCTGAATAGCAATATTTTAACTCTTAATTTTATGTTATCCCAGAATGAATCTCAGATCTTTCCCCCAACTACTGGAGGTGCAGAGAAGATGTGCCAAAACTTAAATGTTTCCCTCCTGGGTAAAGTGCCTCTAGATCCTCAAATAGGTAAAGTTACTGTATTGCACTACATTTAAAATAAGTTTTTCTTCCTATACTGATCTGATGTTATTACTGGAAAACCCTGACTTGGATGCTGGTAAATTAGAATATTAAACGTTTTGTCTCTTAAGTAAATATCCACTTGTAGATAGAACTTTTTTTTGAATCAAAAGTTACTGGGACTGCGCCATAGCAAGGTATGAAAAGAGGAAAGTGCTGGGATAACTTCCTTAGCCTGAAACTTAAGATTATATTCTGCATCTTCTCAGCTGTTTAATCATATTTGAAGAACGTTTTTTTCTCTTTGGTGTAATCACCTGGAGGTGCAGACTGAATAAAATCATAACCACTAGGAAGAATAATATCTTGTAGGCCTTAAGTGTTGAAACTAGTGCTCTAACTTCACTGTTACTGGCACCACCCAAATCCTCTTGTGGCTAGTGAGAAGGCTTGGTTCATGCCCACTGAGTAGCTATTAGCAATTAATACTTGATTTAATGACATCAAGGAACAGGTCAGTAATTCCAAAGTAATGACTGGCAGTTTCTGCTAATAGTATTCCTTTGTAAAACTGTAAGCTGTAGTTCTGGTTATGTTACTGACGTGAGGACTCCGTAAAAGGAATAGATGCCAGTGGCTCTTTGGAAGGGTGTAAGTGGGAGCAGGATAAAGGGTAAAATAAAGAAAAGTTTACCTTTTCCCACTGCTTTGCTTTCATGTTTTTCCCTGTTCTTCAAGGAAAAAGTTGTGACAAAGGCCAGTCTTTCTTGTCTGAAGCACCTGAGTCTCCAGCTACATCATCTTATAGGAATATTATTCAAAGTAAGTCTGAAAGTCCCTGCGCAAATGAATCCTCTCGGTTCTGAGCACTTCTGCAATACATAAAGGTGCTAAACAGCATCACGTTATTCTGTCACGAATTATAAAACCAGTAGGTGTGCACAGCAATTCTGAAAGTAACAGATGCAGATACTGTGATCGCTTCTTCTGGGCATCGGTTATTACAGGCTTTTAAAGCGATAGCAAAGTTGCGTTTAATAACTGGTTTCAATGTTTGGTTTCAGTCATTAATTTTCAAAAAAGACATGCGTGTACTTGCTCTCACAGAAGATTTCTAAGATTCTCGAGCAGGCCTGCTGAGGGGTGATACAGCTGGCTAATTACTGCCTCCACTTCTAATTGTAACTGCACCAGAAAACCTTACGGAAACTACCTAAAGAGGCAGTGATGTGCAGTTTAAAACTACAAACAGCTGGGAAATTCCTAAAGCCATTTTCACGGTGGTAATGGCCCAACTTGTGATATTTGTACCAATAGGGGACAGAGCGATGCAGCAATAACTAACTCCTGATGTGCAACTGAAATATATTACTTTTTTCCCCTGTCTTTGCAGGAATTCAGGAATACTGTGATCAACACCATTTTCATGAAGAAAAGATTATCTAGTCTATGAATGGAATAAAAATGTAGTTCATGTTTAATTATGGAAAAGTAACTTATGCCTTGATTTAATAGAAGGAATGTATTCTTTTTGTATATTGCAAATAAATTCTTAATACAAATGTTCTTGCTTTAGTTTTTTTCCATAGTTCGAGATTCCTGTAGTTCACAGGTGCTCTCAAAGCTTGCTAGAAAGCTGTAAAACTGAGTCTTCATCTGTGTTACACAGGCGCAATCTGCATCTGCTGTCATGGTGCTAATAAATAACTGCATATGAAGTTAGTGTTTGTGGACATGCAGATACAAGATTTTATTTAGAAAGCTGAATATAAAATACACTTCCCTGACACTGGGGTGCTGTATCTGATGTGTCTGCTCTGCATGTGCAGTAGGCTTTGTCCTGCCTTCTGCACTAGGGTCACTTGTAATGCCCACTCTCTGTTACCGAATAATGGTCATTTTAGTGTCTTTCAGTGGAAAAGATCTATATTTAGAGTGAAATTCAGTGTCGTATTGTCTCCTTTCTTATAACTGGCATCAGTTTTAAAGTAAAAATCTGCTAGAGTTTAGGCAAGTTAATTAAAGCATGAGTATGATATTTATTACAGGTATCACAATAAAATTAACATATTTATTTATACGTAACTGGCTGCTTCACGCACTGGGAACTGCTGTACACACACACACACTGTGCATTGTGTGAACCTGCCACATGGCTTTTGTACTTTATTCTACTTGATCCTCAGCCTGAACACTAAAAATTAAACATTTGGTATCTTCAATAACTTAGAGGCTCTTGTGATTGTAATTCCTTTTTTTAGTGAGGAACCAAAGCTTCAAGAAATCAGTATTGTGTAGAAGAGGGAAAGGTTTGATTTTTGTTCATTGTAGCTCCAAAATTAAACAAATTAGCATTGTCATCTGATTACATTCTAATTCTTGGTTAAGATAATCCAACAGTTTCAGGTTAGTTGACAAGATCTTTTCCTAATGAAGGGTGCTCTGTATAAACCATAAGCGTTGGGTTTGTGCCTGTACAACCTGCTTTTTGTTGAAACTTTCAAGTAACAAAGGCTCGAAACCTTTCAGAATCTAAAGACTCAAACACAAATGACGTAAAATCCTTATTGTTTCATGCAGGCATAATTCTAGAAGAGCTTTACTTAAATATCTTCTTATGAAGAACAGCTTTCATAAATCAGTATTTTTACTGCTTGTCCTTTTTGTTCTTTATTTGATTATCTGGTGCCTGTCTTCCCATGTTCTTCAGTGTGGTCTTCTGCTGTTCTCCTTGCCTGTCCTGTGGAGTGAGCAGAGGAAGCGTGGCTGTTAGCGAAACCTGGGATGGCAGCAGCTCTTACAAAAAGCAGGGCAGAGCCAGGTGGAAGACCGAGGGTTGTAGATCGTTCTCCCAGCTGTGCCCAGGCAGTGGCATCGTAAGGCCTCAGAAGACATCCCTTGGGATTTAACTTAGAGGACATTCTTCATGGGGCGTGGAAGCAGCTGAGTTGTGAAGCTCCCGCAGGCTTCTCAACACTGAGAAAAGTGACACGGGGTATGGCCCCTCCGGGCAAGTTCCGCAAGGGGCTTATTGGAGAATGGAGGTAGCCCTGCCAGGAGTCGTTTTAGGAACTAAGACCTGGGAAGACCCAAAACCAAGAGCGTGAGGCAGGTCAGCGCGTGACGCTTCGGGGCTGTAGCTGGCAGAGCAACTCGGTACTTACTCTTGGGAACATCTGCTGTGACAAAACTTGAAGTTGCTCTCCTGGTGCTTTTGTGTCCCCCTAATTTGCAGTGGATGTAGCCATATAAATTAGCAGTCTGCAGGGAGATCCCGGCTATCACAAGAGCCTGTGGACAAACAACAGTTCAGCTGGGACAAACACACTGCTATATGTAGACTATATGTGTAGAATACATACAACTGTGTGTGTAAGTATACATACTATTTACATATATGCTATAAGAGGAGGATATTCCTTGCAGTAATTAATAACCTTCAAAGAGATCCAATCATGTCAAACTTACCTTTCTACAAAATGCCTTTCTATCAACACGGAGATACAAATTTTTCATCATTCTGTATCTTGAATGACTTCATTACTTTCCTAGAAGCACCTATTCAAAAAAGGGCCTGTTCAACTGATTCCATAATCATTTCACTTTTTTTCAGCTGGGTTTGTATCTGAAGGTTTCACACACGAATACACAGCAAGCCTGCAGGCTTGTTTAGCTGACAAATACCTTATACACAAATAAGATCCTGTAACTTACAGATTTACAAAGAGCAGCGATAGATACAAATCAATATCTATCATTAACAGGCAGTGAAAATAATTGGATACTTTTGTGGTACTATAGGCTTAGCAGCAGGCGGAACCCATCCAATTGACTAATGAAATAACTTAAAAAAAATGTTTTTCTTAGCCGCAGAAAGAGTTTCCTGGAAGGCATCATGTTTTCATCTGTGCCACTGGCCTTTTACAAGCACTGAGCAACTTGCCTCCAGTGCTAGTTAGGGCTCCTTCTCCAACCAGCTCTTAGTTAGCAAACAATCTCTGGTTTTCAAAAATAAAGGTGGAGCTGTGGAGAAAGACTGCTGGTTTAATTTTGCTTGTTTAGCTATGCCACTTTGGGCACTAGAAAGCAGTTAATAATTTGCAATTGATTTATAGCTGTAGCTGAATTTCCTGTTTTGTTTAATAATGAAGTATAATCTTGGCTGTTACTGGTTTTGCAGCTGCACGTGCGCAAGATACTTTTTATCTTTTCAAACTGAAGTAAGAAGTTATATGTAGCATGGCTAGGAACTCAACAAAAGAATTCTATGATTATCCAAGCACTTAATGTTTACAGGGGAAAATATGATTTCACAGACAAAAATATCTTAATATAATGCACTACATGGGGAAAATTTCCTCTTGTATTTAGAAAAATGTGTAATGTTTTTCATCATAGAGAAATGGCTTATAAATACAGTAATAACAAAATACACAGTTACGGCTCAATTTATCGAGGTTTTAAGCCTTATGATACTGGTTCTTTCAAACGGAAATTGTACCAGAGATCTAAAATCCATACTTTTAAAAACAAGTAACATTCAAGTGCCAAGGAGATGTGAAAACCTGAAAACCAGGTGTGGTTTTTGTCCTCTCCTATTAGTTTCCTTTGACAGAAATAAGTTGGGGAAAGTAAGTTGCTATAGTTAAAAAAAAAAAGTCTGTAATTCCGCCAATCACTTAAGGTTCTCAAGTTAGATGAAGGACGTGACATCCGACAACTTGGCAGAAGTGGGGCTAAAAATTGCTAATCCATTCCAGAGTGCAGGGAAATCCTCTGGTTTCTTGAAACTGTTGGTGTGACTTTTGTATTGTTGGAAGATTTGGTTCGAAGACCGTTGCAAAACTAACAGATCTGAGTCTCCCCTCTACTGACACTCTGTCAGCCGCGGGTCTGTCAGTACCCCCAACTTACCAGCCATTTCAGCTTCAAGGAGAACAAGGTGCTAAAGAAAAACACTGTCCAAATAACAGGACAGATAATGAGACCGAGCCAGAAGATTCGAGCTTCAGCTTCAGTTGAGGCAGCTCTTGTAGGCACCTAGAAGGAAAATTGTTGAAACTACTAGCCACAAAGATAAATTCCACAATAAATAACAAAGCAGCAGAGGAGGAGGAGGAATGGACAAAATTACTTCTTTACCTAGATTTGCCTTATTATATGCATGGAAGGAACACTCAGTAAAAAAAGAAGTAGCTCATGCCAAGTTTTCTGCCTGCTGCCCTACTGTACGTGACAGTATTTTCTTTTCAAAATGTTCTGATCACTGTTCACATTTGAATGAGATAATTGTTCCTTTTGTTAATGATAGCTCCCCCTAACACTACAGATTAGTAGTATTTTTAAGTCAAAGTTTTGTTACACTGACAATTGCTTTTAAACTTCAGAATAGATTCAAACTTGAGCAAGGCCTTCGAGAAGAGTGAAACAGAAACAGTGATACAAGCTGAGCTTTGGTCGAGTACCTCACTGTCCGCACTGCAGACTCCTGACGCGTGCCCTGTTCACAAATCAAAAGTATGGGGGAAAAAGTCAGCCCAGTATCAGAAAAGCTATGGCACTGAATGTAGAAACTGCAACGAGCCGTTTGTTGCAAGTGCTAACAAGCAAACTCTAAACGTCCCCCATGGGATTTATCAGTTGGTTCCAGTTCAGACAATGGAATTCTCATAACAGGGTCTGTTTCCATACATTTTCCCAAAAGCATGCAGTATCTTAGCTTAATTTAAATCTCGCATGAAGCTTAGTTTTCTATTACATAAACTAATACTTCCATTTTGCTTATGAAGTCCACTGATACTGCATAAATGAAGAACTGTGGCTTTGAAAATGCCTCTTCTGTAATACTAGCGTTGGACACTGTAGTAACTGCTGGCACCTCTCTGAAAGAGGCATCGTTATTCACGGTGCTCTATTTGTGTTCTTCAGGGAGGGCAAAAAAACCTCATACAGCTACAAAAAACCCTGGTTGCAGATTTCTTCCTGTCAGCACAACTCATGTGTCTCCATCTGCACTGCGAGGATCATTGTTAACTCCTAACACTCAGGAGAAGCTAAAGAAAGAGAGTTGTTCAGAAGATTCTGACCTTTCACAGGAGACCAGAGTTCATGAGGCAGATAATAGCATCCAACTTGTAAATATGGTTAAGTTACTCTATCTTACCTAAAAAAACCCTGCAAGATGCAATGATTATAAGGCGTCTTTAATTTTTCCATGTACCCTCTAAACCAGTGATGTTGCAGAGGTCCAGAGAATAATGTTCTATACCTTTATAGTTACAAAAAAAGACAGATGTTCTGAGTCAATAAAAAGGTTTAATCACCTGTATCCCAAATTATTGACAAATGACCCAACAGTGACATTGCGTTAGCACCGACTATTTAGGAGAAAAAAAGTCAATGCACCTGAGAACTCTGCACCTAAAGGACCTAGTTAACCTGATGAGCAAGATTACAAAAGGCTGCAGTCATGCCAAGGAAGGGAGTTGTGATGTTTGAAATGCAAGTGTGAGAATTAATTTTCTTCCAGCAAATCTCAGCAGATGATGGGATTTTAAGGGTGAACTTCTGTTGCATCAGCAGCACGCCTGGAATTAGCTGTTTATTGTTGGTGAGTGACTTGGAATATTTCTAAGCAAATTGACCCATAGAGGAAGAGATCTTAAAAAGTTGCTAGGGGACTGGTGAAGGAGGGGGAACATCTGACTATAGAAAGTAAGAGACTTGCATGTACTCTAGGGCCTTGCCATGACAAAATATTTCTCGTGGATAAGCCATGGTAAAAATACAATCCACTCTAATGATATGTTCCTTCTTGTGGTACTATCATTTTCATTTTAATCAAGCTATGACTTGCCAGAATTTTTGGAAGGCTTTAGCCCACACAGATGATTCAATGTTGTACTTCTCAGCTAGAATTAACAAACTGTAATAGATGGACTTGGCTTGCTCATTTTACAGTAATTTTGAGGTCAGGAGGTCCTTCTATGGATGTCATTGCTTTTAAGTGTTAAGAAAACTCTTGCTCACTGTCTTGACTTGACGGAACTCAGAAATTCTGAAGGTCGTCTTGTTTCTTTGCTTTTTATGTAGGATTGCCTACGTTGGCTCTTTAGGTGTCACCTAAATTATGGGAAGAACATTCACGTCTGTTGTCCTCTGCTCTGCAGTTGCCCTGCTGCTGGGCTGCACTCTCTCTGCAGAGGGAGTGGGGCTGCTAGAGGGCACCCTGGCCCCACACATTTGGGGTGTTTTACCATGGGCTCAGCCACCAGGGCTGTGTGCAGCTGTGTGGGCTCCAAAGGGATGTCTAGTGTGCTTCTGCCAGGCCCCTTCCTGAATGGGGCTGTGGAGTGAAAGCAAAAACCTGCAATCTTGGCTCTGGCAGTGATGCCAAGAGTCATTTTATAGCTTTTTTTTTTTTGCTCAGGGTATTTGGGGGAGCTCTAGCAGTATCAGAATGCTCTGTGATCTGGGTTCTATTCCCCACTGTATTCCCTGAGCATGAATAAAACATTCATTTTAAAATGCTGATTTTTTGAACTATCCAGCATTGCTTTCAGCACAGATCTTTGCTGAAGAGGATTCTGCACTGGAACTAATTATGGGAAGATGTGTTTATTACAAGATTTTCTCACTAGAAAATAAAATAGAACTACCAAAAATCTTTCATACCTATAGTACCATGGTATGAATATTTATTCTGCTGGCGCATATGATGCCAATGTTGTGGGACCAGTTTGTTCTGAATGCTTCCAGGATGTGACAATCCGGTGTGCTTGCAACTGAATACTTACGTTATCTTCTATAGAAGCTGGATAAAAAGTAACTGTTACAAAGGTGCTCTTTTGTTACTTCTTTATTTGATTTAGCATCAGCTTCGTAAGCTTTCCTGCGGACTCTGTTTGTCCTGTGCCTACTTTTATTAACATACTCACTCGTCTTGCTTCAAACACCCAGTGGCTTTTTCCATCTTCATCAATCTGGTTCCACCAATGCAAACCAACCAAGAGTCTTCCTGTCACATTCTAGTGACAGAAACAATTATTTACGTTATTCAGTTGCATAATTCACTTGTCAGACTAACATTCAAAAAAAAAGACAAGCATGTCTGAAAATCTTATTCTTTTATCAAAGAATACAATTAGTTCTAAAAGCTGTGCCAGCCATTAAGGATGGATGAGTTACCACAAATTTAGAGGCCTGTTCTCTTCTAATATGGTAATTAGCACAATAACGTTGATTTAGGTAAGAAATTATAGGATGTAACTTTTATAAGTCAGTTAGTTGTAGAAGCACCCAATAAACAAATTGCTTTAGTAAGAGAAGAGAAATGCAAACAAAGACACTGAAAAAAAAAATGGAATATTAATTATAAGCAAGTGTGCTGCATGGAATTGAGCAAACAAATTAAGAAAATATTTCTGCACCTGGATGTATATTAGTTTTCAGTATACTGGGGATGCATCAATGCTTTGCTTCTACAAAACAAAAGCCTTGTTCCACATGTGGAGTCCCTGGGATTCTGGGCTGCACATGACCAGGGCACTGGTGCCCCCAGGCACCTTCTGCAGCCCCTGCAGTGCCGCAGCTTCAGACATCCTTTGGTATCCACTACTAAAAGCCAGTATTACTTTATTTTGTTTTGGTTTTTTTTAAGAGGGTAAGCATACAAACAAATTACCTATGGTAAGGCAATTTTCTCACCATGTCAGTAGCTCCCATCAGCCACAGAGAACATGGTGATAAACACTAAGATATGCAATTTTCTTCATTAAAATGGGCTAGGTAGCTAATAAATCAACAGATAATATTTTTGTCCCCTTTTTCAGTATACATATTTTCTTTTTTGCTTTATTTAATGGCACACAAAATACTTGCAAAGGTAACTACTATTCAAGGTCATCTTACCTTAACTGACCAAAAGTCAAAGGATAGAAGGAGCAGAATAGTGACAAAACAGGCAACAAAGCTGTTGCTGAACCAGTCACAGAACAAGTAGGTAATAATAGCACTCACTCGGAAAAACAGGTGGAAAAAGGTGGCCAGTGGGTGCCTAGGAAAAAAAAAAACAACACAGAGCACTTAGGAAGTTATGGGACAGGAAGGAATATTACAGTATTTGCTAACAATGTCATATAACACAACTAGTTCTAGTCTGTAACGGTATTTTGGTTTGTAGCTGCTATTATTTCATATGTTGATGTATATCTTCATTATCAGAGCAATAGTATTTCCAATAGCCAACCTCCAATCTAAAGCTAAAAGATGGAATGTGTCATTCATGTCAAAGATAGAACAAAGTTGGGTCTTTCATTAGTTTCTTTGGTAGTGCATGAAGGAATTTAGTGGTTGCGTTCAACACCGCACCCTAAAATCCTCATTGTTTCATGAAAGAAATCAGCATAGCAAGGCACAAAAGAATTGAGACAGACCTGATGCCTTTCACAACTCTTTTGAAAAGAACAGGACCTCTGAAAATAAAAAAAACATTAAAAAAAAAACAACCAAACGCAACCAAATATAACTCTTGGGTATAAGACAAAACAAACCTTCATATGTAATGTCTGAAACCAAACACTTCCTTTTACAGAGGGAGTATGATTTGGGAATCTAGCAGTTCTTATGAATAAATGTTCATTAATTTCACTAGATATTTGTGAGCTGAATGAATAAAACTTGTTTTCTGAATAATTTTTTTTTTTAGGTCAGTGATTGTCTCATTAAGCTCCTCTACCTCTATAAATAATTAACAGTAGTATGGACTAGGTCATAATTAACTATTCAACTATTAAATTTGTTATTCTACGATTGTGTATAACAAAATGTACATATAATATATACGCAATTATAACTGTGTATTACAAGTTTACCCTATAATTAGATTTAAATTATAATGGTTATATCTTTATTGTAATATTATTAGTCTATAGCTGTTTAACTGTTCTAGTAATTACCTGTTCTATAATGGCAGTATTGTGCTTGTAGTACTACACACATGTGACCGGAGAAGCAAGAATGATGCACAGCTGTGGCTTATATTTACTCCTGATCATACTCATGCTAACCTCAAACTTTCCAAAAGCTACTCCTGACTTAAAATTAAACATGTGACATTTTAAGTGAAAGGAGCTTTTTCTGCCACAAGCAGACAGGTGGGTGGGCGAAGCAGAGGGAATATTGTGAACTGTCAAAAAGATAGTGTCTTGCTACTTCAAGTCTTGATCTCTTTCAAGAAGCCGTAAGAGTTCACTTGCGTAAATCGTGTCTTGTATTGATACAAGCTATTTGTAGATCGCAACCCTAAAGCGCATCAGGGTGGACTGGGCTTTTATAACTATATTGGTGCTTCAAATGTGAAAGTAACTTTGGAGAAGTAGTGTTTCATTTTGGAAGTCAGATGATGTATTACTGTGCGGATGCTGAATCTGTTCCAACATCAAACTTTGAAGGGTGTTTACTAAAAAAACAGTGCATGAGCAAGGGGCTCAAATTTATCATGGCATGAAACGCTTCATTGAGACTATGGACTAGCAGTCCTCTCACAAGGATCTGGCTAGTCAAGCCAAAGACTCCAGCTTGCAGGTTCTCATCCTGGGGGAGGAATATGGAGATATATCAAAACTTGCACCTCATTCTTTGGACAACTCTCTCAATCTCAGAAAATATCCACCTTTAAAAAAAAATGAATAATCCTGAAACTAATGGAATCCAGTAAATAAACTGTTTGCTTCCTCATTTAACAGAACAAATGTATTTTCTTAATTCACAGCCACCAGATGAAATTTGTAACTCCTATCATATGAGACTTTTTTTTTTAACAAGCAGATAATCCCAGATAGGTAAAATTGTCTTTTAAAACTTGAAGCTAAACCATCTGTGTCCTTTTGAAACAAAAAACTGTACAGCTTTTAAGTTAATGCATTTATATTGAATTCAATTGTACTTTATAAATTTTTTTTAAAAGCTAATTTCCATAAATATGATGGCATTAAGAAATCATTGTATAAACTAACATGATTTCTTTAATTGTATAGGCTTTAAAACATAACTGCTCGGCATACATTTGCTTCTGAAAGCATGGCAACCCACTTGCTTGGACTTCTAGTTATCTTGTTGCATCCTAACATCTGTACAGTGTAGAACTGAAGCATTCAGGCTAAATGATTCCCGTTTATCTTGTTACAGTAACCTCTGTTCAGTTTGCAAGCATGATGCCTATTAGGATAGGAATGAGCTCTTATGAATTTAGTTGCATCCCATATTAAGGAATCAAATGGGGTCAACCCTAAGGAATACCGCTGAACCACAGGAGAATTGCTCCCCGTACCTGCTTGAAGTGCCATGGCAGCATTCTATAAGCTGCTTTCTATACCTCTGTCTGGTACTTCAAATATATCTAGGCAAAATTTGAGCAAACGGGCTTTCTGACTTGATCATCCAGGTTTTCTGGCTTGATCATCTTGTGTTACCTGGCTGATTTGAAAAAGAAGCAATCATATGCTCCTAACTGTTCCAGATCAAATGTTCTGATACTGCAACGAACAGCAAAGATGACGTATGTCACCTTTGTCCTAACCTCCTTATGAAAGTAGCCACTTACTAAATCACTATCCACATTCCTTTTGTTTTTAAGGAGCACTTGCATTTACCTTGGAGAATAAGCTACAGCAAGTTGTGCTTTTGTTATGCAAATTCCAACCAAGTTCAAGATATATGAACTTGGGATAAAGTTAAATAAAGAAAAATGATTGGAACATCTTGTTGATCTCTTTAAGACAAAAAAATTTTGCAGCACATGGCCATGTTCCAAGCTTGTTTGCACAAGATTCTTTAGAAATATAAAAACAGACTTCTGTGAGAACAATGTAAGGAGTTTCATTTCTGTATTCTATAGAAGAAAATTTTTCAGTTTGAGATTATCTTTTAGTATTGTCACAACGAGGGCAAATAAAAAAAAAGTATCTAATGAAATATGTATCCACACAAAGTGGATCAATTAATAGTACGGTTCACTGATACTTTACCTGTCTATTTTTATTGGGCAGCGTGAACAAGTAGGAACAGATCTCTAGAGTGAAGTAACTGGTGCCATGGACCTGCTACAAACATTTCAGGGTGGTTTCACTTCATGCTAACGCTAGCCTGGTCCCGACAACTGAATCTGCATGCTCAAGACACGCTCATAAGCTGTATTTCCCAGTTTAGTGTAATGCTTTAGACTGCGGTCTCCAAGACTGCACCAAAATATAAGCCTTCATTTAAGCTGTGTGCTGCTGCTAAAGCTCAGAAACAAAGCCACTCTGGGAATGCTAATCTTGTGTTGCGGCTGCTTATCATGTAGTTGCAAAGTCAGATGCACTGGAAGGGCAGAAATGCTTCACCAGACACTAGTAAAACAGAGTAATTATATTGTAAAGCTATGTAATTGCTTGTTTGCACATCTCAGATAACGTTCATGTTACGCTTAACATCTCTTATTTTCCTTTTTTTATGCCTACAAGATATACTAATATTGTAATAGACCAGAGTAAACTGGGGCAAAGTGAAAGGGAAGTAAAGCAATAAAAATCAAAGCTGATTACACACATTATTGGCAAGTGCATGCATATGTATAACTCCTTTTGACATAAAACTTTTCCCTTGACAGCCTTTGATGGGAGATTCTTCAAAAAAACCCCTGATGGCACAGTGGCTCTGGGACGTCGGTGTGGACAGAGCTGCTGAGTGACACCCCCGGTAACACCGCGGTAGACTGCTTCACCTGACAGATGGATCGATGGGATGGCTTTTCTCAGATAACAGCTACAAGGATAAGATATCCTATATTCCACGTATATTTCTGACCACATCCCGTGCTAGGAAAACACTATGGTTTTATTGCAAATAACTTGCTGTTTCCCTTCAGTCGGGCGCGAGGCCAGAGCTCTCTGCTGCACAGCCTGTTCCCTGGAAGATGACCGCTCTCTCCAGCTCTAACAACAATACTGTTTAGTTGGGGTGTTTTGGGGTGGGCGCTTTTTTTTTTTTTTTTGTGATATGTTGGCTTTGGGTATGTAAAACTCCTGTTTTCAGCGGCAGGTCGGCGCCGGGCGGGCTGCGGCCGGCAGGGCCTGCCCGGCTCCCCGGCCTCCCGGGAAGCCCGTTCCAGCGATTGACCGCCCTCCCTGTAAAAAACGGGCATTAGGTGCTTAGATGAAGCTTGTTGTATTTCATCGCGTCAGTCCAACTGGAGCACTAGGGGCTGCCCCGGCTCGGTACCTCAGGCGGGTACCGCCAGGCTGAGGCCCCCGCGGTGGGGCTGGGCCCGCTCGGCCCCCCCCGCCCCGTTACCTGATCTTTGCTTTCCGCAGCGCCAGCTCCTCCTCGCTGCCGAAGTCCAGGGACACATCCTCGGTGTCGTCCACCAGTGCCTGCGGCGGGGAGCCATCCCGTCAGCGGGGAGGGACCGGGGGAGCCGCCCCGCCGCCTCCCGCCCCGCACCGCCGGCGCCTCTACCTGCTTCATCCTCCGCCTCGGCCGGCCGGCCCGGCCCCGCAGCCCCGTTGCCAGGCGCGATGGTTGCCAGGGCCCGGGAGGTGTTTCAGGGAAAAGTGTCCGGGCTGCCGCCTGCCCGGGGCCAGCCGGCGGCGGGGCGGGAGCGCGGGGATGCCCCTCGCCCGGGGGCCGCGCCTCGGAGCTGGGCCGCCCCGGTTAAGCCGGCGCTGGGCCCGACGGGGGGCCCGGCCGTCTGCCCTGCGTCCGTGTGGCTGAGGTGCCTTCAGCTGCCGCCCTCCTCCCCATCACCTCCACGCTCTCAGCCTCAGCCCAGGCCAGGGCGGCCCGACGGGCCTTGTCAGGGGGCCACGCTTGGGGCCTGAGGAGCCGGAGCCTGCCTCCAGCCTCTCAGGGTGTCCGCTCCGCGGGAGAGGGCTGCTTGCTCGCCAGTGCACCCACCTGGACAGGGCTTCTTAGGCCTCCTGCTGATGATAAACCCCAAAAGGAAAAAGTAGCGGAGAGAAAGGTGAACGTACCTGTACGTGTATGATAGACCCCCATCTGAGGACAGCATCAGGCTCCAGCAGTCTGTTGTCCTGTCAGTGATGGGCCAATGTCCCCCGCCTCGCAGCAGGCCCTGCACCGCTGTCACAATATGGCTTTTGAGGGGCAATCCAGTACAACAATAATACTGCAGATGTACTAATAGTGTAATATGGGTAACAGCCCTTTAGTTAAAGATTTCTCCTGTTTTTACTCAAATTGCAGATGGATTATGCAGCAGAGTTAAGGACATAGGAAAGTGAAATGAGACAACGGAGCTTCAGGATATGGGTAAGAAATCAAATTTGGTCAACCCAACGAAGGCAAAGCAGATAAGATGTTGCTAAGGAAGAAGAGACCTTGGGAAATCAAAGAAAACAAGTGTGTTGTATCATTCTGTAGATAGGAAAAAGACACTGGGGCATTCCATTAAAACTGCAAGGTTGCTGGTGGTTACAAAGTGTTGAAAATAAAAAGTATGTGTTCTTTAGGTGAACTTTGCACATTATACTGCGAAAACCACACCTCCAAATCTTGAGCTATGTGCCTCCTAGATGAGAACCCTACTCTCTGAGCATGCATAGTAATTTATGAATGCACTGTATCTTTAATTCGAAACAAGAATACAAGTAGCCAGTAGGAGCCTATTGTGGAATCATGAGCTGCCAATGATAAGTATAGTATGCCAATTAGTCAATATTTGTAAAATGTAAAAGCTTTCAATGTGTGTGCTAAGGTGTGCTAGCTTTGTGGCTTTTCCACCTAGCACCCATCTTGCACAGACATGAAATAAATATCTTGACTCTGTGTGCGTCGGCTCCTTGTGTGCTGGGTAAAGAACCCAGATTCGGGACAACAGTTTCACAATAATGAGGGGAAATAGTCCAGTCAGCTAGGTATGAAGTGGAGGATCACGGAAGATCTGATAAATCACAGTCATTTGTAGATCAGACTAGCTACTAGCATTAAATAAGCCTGCAAAATAATAACTTCCTAGTCTTTTCTAAAACATCTAACTAAACCAGAACATTGAATAAATACAGAAGTTACTATGGCAAACACTTCAAAAACATTAATTGGAAAGTAGCTTTGTGCAAGACCAGTTATTAGAGCAAGACAATATCTAATGAATCAGAAAAACTGGTAAAACTGATCTTAGTAGGATTTGTAATTGTAGAGCGTGAAAGGTGTATTGTATGACTAATGATGTTAATATTGTGGTAGTCATATTTTGGCTTTGGTAGTGATAAAACAGCACTTTATAGAATGTCAGTCAGTACAGCAGACTAGCATTAAAAAACTGAATAAGCAGTCTGTAATTTGATGGGATGGCTCATGATAGTTTACAATATTAAAATAGTTAAATAGGCTTTCACTCACAAAGATGACATAAACTCTTTGAGAGCTATCATGAGTTACAATTATTAAATAATTATGTGCATACCTGAAGCTGACCTCTACTTCATTTACTGTATCAACATGCACTTCTGCTTACGAGCAACACATTTACAATAACTCAAATAGAACAGGCTTCTGACTCAGAAGCATTTTTGTTCTAAGGCACCAGAAAATAACTGTGTGCCACGTTTCTCATCAGACAAAACAGTACTTGCTTCTACAGGAGAAGTGAGAATTGGCCTAACAGCATTAGGTATCTGATTTAGTACTCTGGTGCTGCTAACTAATTTCATTAGAGATGAAATTATGTAACTAAAAAAGAAACACAACCTGTGTTTTGTTTTTTAATTTTAAAACAGATAAAAGTTTCTTTAATTTTCCTCTCTTTCCAGTGCTCACCTCCACTAATTCACGGTAGAGATTATCTGTTTTCCTAACAAAATCTATTAGATAATCCCACAGAAGACTATCACTATACTATGCGAATGCTTTGAGTAACACTCTCTAAAAAGCTATGTCAAATTATGTTGTGTGATTATTCAAGGTATTGTATGAGTTATCATTTTCTTTTAGAGCAAATTAGGGGCTAGAAAGAATCCTTGGTCACAAGGTCACAAAAGGAACCATTGGTCAAACAAGAATTTCTTCATTTTGTGATTCTTAGAAAAGCATTCTTCCCTGTTTTAAAATAAATACATCCAAGCAAAACCTCAGAACTTTCCAATGTTTTCTAGGGTTTCACAGAACAAACTGTCCTATTTTCAACATTTTTTCAGTGTTCTGATTTAACTACAAATTATTTGAACGTTGGAAAGATTGGCAACACCTTAAAGGTGATGTAAGGCCTCAAATACTGCTTCAACAGCACAAAACTGAAAGATAGTTACAGTGAATTTATGAGTTTTGGTTTGGTTTTCAGGTTTGTACACAAGAAAACCTTGACCGTTTATGAAACGTATTAAGATTTCATTTAATTGCTGACCGAAACATATAGCATAAAACAGTTCAAAACTGTAAAATTTGCTGCTGTGCACTTGCTGCAGTAATGGCCTTTCTATCATAGAGGACTATCAGTGCCAAAGGCTTGGTACAAATAACTGAGAAATCTCTCTTGCTGTCTGTTTCAACAATAAATAGAATCTCCTCTATGACGAATATGGTGTTTCATTCACGCGATTAACATGAAGTCAGCTGATTTCTCTCTTTCTTTGGACCGTTGCCCAGAATCTTGCACTGGCATGATACCAGAGACTTGCACTGTAAACTGGACAAAGGTATGTTGAATAACTTGGCAGTTGTTGCTCTGGTTTAAATTCAGTTTTCAGTTAAATACTCTCTTCCTCTGAATATTGGAAAATATTGTTAATCCAAGAATAACTCTTACCTCTCTCACATTAGATATGCTTACAGGGTTTCTTGGAGGTTCAGGGAAATGTTTAAATTTTGAGGAGATAGGCCAGATTAGAGAAGGTATTAAATACATAACTTTCTTAGACTGTCACCTAATTAATTTGTAAAAGATGATTTCCTGTTTTGGCCCAGAACCAATTTCTGTGGAATTGTTGTAATTGGCATACCTGAATTGTTGTAATTGGCAGCTCTGTATTAACAGCTGAGAAGCCATAGCATTTACTGGACAGATCAGGATAGTGTCTTTTAGTTGGGTGATATGTAGCAATACACTCTTAGAAGAGATCAGGTTCTGACATCAGGAAGAAACGGGTAACCAAAAGATATGTCAAAGCGGAAGAGGTCTGGGCCCTAAATATAAATGGAGATTTAAAAAAAAAAAAAAGCCAAACAAAAACCCAAACAACAAACAAACTGAATGAAGGAAACGATCAATACAGCCTCATATCTAAAAAGATGAAAAATTTTTGAGTACCTCAAGAGGAGTATAAATACCCATTATTGCACAGTAACTGGTTTTGATTCTAAAAAGTGCAGTAGCGTCTGCATTCCTTTCAATTAGGAAAAAATCAAGAAAACATTACATATTTTTATTAAATAGCTTATTTTCTCCTCTGTATTTTCTGTATGGCTTTAGGCCTTATTTAAGTCATGCTGTAGGAATCTGTACTGTGGTTACCTGGGAGACAAAATGCTCTGCAATTATTGAGTTTATTTCAGTATCTTTTTCTGTTGAGACTATGCAGTAGTCACTTAGAAACGGCCAAAACAAAGGCAGACCAAAGCAAAGTCATCAGCTTTCTTCCAGCTTGGGGTGCATTGCTTCCCAACGCTTGGATGCAGACTTCTTAGTGTGCTTAGCTTTATATATCTTTTGATATGTTCAAAGCTTCAGTCATTCATAGCTGCAGTTCTTGGTACTTGTTACTTCTGCAAATCATCTCTTATTACTCAGTTTGGGAACTCCAAAAATAAGGAACTTGGGCTGTTTGGACACCTGTCAAAAGTTTGGTTTAAGTGACTTAATAGATCCACTGCAGTGAGCTGGGATAGGATCCATTTCCCAGAGTGCCAGTCTTCTGATTTCACCAGAAGAGGTGCTTGGGGTCCCTTCTCTCCTTTGCTATATGAATTTAAAAGGCCTATATACACTCACACAAGTATCCAATAGCTTTCCTGACTTAAGACAGTCCTCTATGGGCTTGCTGGGGGAGGCAGGGGGGAAGTAATCTAAACCTATTAGATAAACAACCCTAAGGGTTATCAAACAGTTGAGAAGCTTAGTGCAACAAGAGATTAATATGAAAAATTGAGTACTGTTACTTCTACTGTTTTCTCTGGAAAAATAAAAGTCAAAGTTGTTTATAAAATTGTAAATTGCTTATTTCCTAGCTGTGCTTTTTTTGGTGTTTGTTTTGTTCTGGTGTTGGGTTTTGGTTTTTTTTGCTAGTAATATCTACATAGGCTTGTTCAGATCCCTAAGGTGCTTGCTGGACAATTCTTCAACCACTACTTTCACTAGCAATGTCTACTTCATCTTTTGTTGTGGAGGCTGTGGTTAAGCAGCTCTATTTACCGGCATTTGTTGGTTTTGCTTATTCTAAACTGGTGTCAAAGGGGTGGTAAAGGCAATAACTTTCTCAGAAAAAAGTAGAATATAGAGAAAACACAAAAAAGAGAAGTAAGAAAGGGTTCCTAATCTGGTGATGCAATGACGTGAGAAACCTGTACCTACAGTTCTTAATTCTTTTGACCTGCAGATTTTTGTGAAGCAGACTGTGGTCCCTACTTCTACAGCATGCTTGTTTAACAGTATCTTTCCTTGATTTGTTAATATGTTTTTTCTAGTTCACTGAATAGCTTTAACTCCTTAAAATTCCTTGTACTCAGTTACAGAGAAGGGATGTCCGAGGAATTAAAATTCACAAAATCCATACTGTTTCTGTAGGCCTGAATCATACAAAGAGTAGAGGTGCTCGGGATTGGTCTTTAGGTAGCTGTATCCCCCATATGAGCCACAGAACATGAAGTGCCTTGGAGTGGGATCTGGCAGATTGACTGCATGTTCTTTACAAGATATACCAGATGCTACCGACGACAACTCGCTCTGTGAGCAATACACAGCTCTTGAGCCTCTCCTGGAGTTAGGACCCCAACCTCTTTTGGCAAAACCAAAAGCAAGGTTCATGTCAGTGGCCTAAGAGCCCCTTTTACAGTGGAGTCTGTGCTCAAGAAGAGACCACAATTTCCTCTGCTGCCTGAAAGGTGATAGCCTCAGCCTCCCAGCTTAGAAGAGGAGGAAGCTCTGGGCTGTAGTAGAGGCCTCCACAGCTGTTCCTGTGAAAGCTGTTCTCCCTGACTCCCCAACTGGGGGGTGAAGCATTTGTTTCTCCTGTGAATGGGCCTGAATTCACGATCCACACGTCTTTAAAATCTATGAATAATCGTCAATAAAAAATACCGAAATAAACCTTGGAAGAAGGGCAAGGGCCCAAACCCGTTTGTTTTTCAGAGAATGCACTAAACGTTTGGCTTTCATCCTTCATGCAGGGTAGAGCAGCTTCAGCAGAAGAGTTTGAGAGTTCCCCTTCCCCGTGGCAGAGCAGTCCAGAGACCGCACTGCCGGACTGCAGAAACATGGACCTAAAGCTCCTGGAAAAAAAAGGCAGTGTGACTGTGTTTATGATACCACATTCACTGTCTGCAGTTACAAGAATAATAGCACAGCTACTGAAATGAAAGTTGTGGTAAGTGCTGGTTTATTCATGTGACTAAAGGTAGAGCTACTGTGTCTGATGTGGATTTTAGTATTTTTTTTGTGTCTGGTATGTGTTTTAGTTGACAAAAATCAGAAATGCTTTAGGGAAGCCCCTAAAATACATGGTTTCTTCAACTGTCAGTGTAGTATTTTTGCCCAGTTTTCTTGCCTCTATCATTCTGAAACTCGACACAAGCTGTGATTTTGCAAACATCCTTTTCCTTGTTGGTTTGGGTTTGCATTTGTATTCTGTTTCCCGTTCTTGCTTAATTTTATTTCAGTGTAATGAGAATTACAGGGTTTTTTGTCACATGCTCCAATGCACCAGTATCCATAGGGTTTTTTGTCACACTCTCCAATGTACCAGTGTACTGGACTAGGTATATGAAGTCCAGTGGTGGTGACAGAAAGCTAGGAATTGCATTGCTCTTCTCACTTTTCTCCTCTCCGCTCCGCTATATAACAAGTCCTTCTGTTAACAAGATGAATACTGTTGTGCACTGCCTGTCCCAAAACTGCTGCTAAGACATCTGTGCATTTCTGATACTTACAGACCTCTTGAAAACCAAGGGAAGAAATAAGATCCTTTCTCAGTGTCTTTTCCTCTGTCCGTAGGCCAGGCAGCAGCTGGGTGTTGGTGCAGGTCCTGGTGCTCATGGCGTGCTTGCAGAGCACACAGCTGCAGCCAACTGCTAGTGAAAACACTTCACGCTCCATCCTTGGCCTCCTGGTAAAATACCTTGTGCTAGTAAAATAGTATAATAAGAGAACAGCATGCTTATAAATCCACAGTGCTTTAGCAAAATATTGATAAAACAGCGATATTTTGTTAATTTTCATTTTTTTTCAGTACTTTTTTCTCTGGGAAGTTCCAGCACGTACCATAGCACAATCATTCTAATGCCAGTGCAAGTTATGAATCACTGGGATTCAGGTGAAGAAGAAAGTGGTGGAATTCATAGTTTAAATGTGGGCCTATAACACAAAGATAGTTTAGAAAATATTTGATTCCTTGCTGTTGAAAACAGCATCACGGCTTTGTCTTCATATAGCTACCTAATTCTCTACAGAGCACTTTGTGGTAGCTGTGTCCTCTTGGCACAACAATGAATCTGGACTGCACAAGGTAGGCTGGCAAACTGATGTTTTTATGTTGTTACTATTATTTATGTTACTAAGCTAAAAATGCAAGGATTATGAGTTTTTAAATTCTAATATTTTAAAGAAGCAAAAGAATCCCATTGAATGTTTATGGCAGACCAGCAGCAAACCTGGATATCCCATCCTAATAAAAGTAGAAACCGAGGTCATTTCTGCCGGAATGCTTTTTGAAGTTAGTTTATCAGGATTTTGCAAAGCAGCTGTCTAAATAGGTCTTTCATTCAGCCTGCTTTGCTCTGTCAGCCTTCTGTCTTGTTGTCCAAAGTTCCATGAGATTCTGAATGACCGCAAATATTTGAGGCCCTAATCTTTCTTCACACCTACTAGATGGGAAATTCCCAACCTTTTAAGTTCCTAACCTCACTTGAGAAAATGATGTTCTGGGGAAGCTGCCAGGATGACCAGCAGCGTTGTAGCGCATTACCTTGGACTCTGTGCTGTGTCTCACCTGCAGTGCTGCGCTACTGAGGCTCATCATAGTATTTGGGAAGCAATGTGTAGGTATGGAAGGATGCTGAAGGACTTTTATGCATTAATGGAACCACAGCTAGTTTCTGAGGTGAGGAAGGAGGGAAAAGATTTGATCAGACAGTTTTAAAAACAAGCTCTGGGGGAAAAAAGCAAAACTCCGCAATATAAAAGACAGACCTTTTATGCTCAAAACACCTTCCATAATATCACATCTTTACTTTCCTACAGGAAGTCATTTTCATAATAGACGTAAGATATTTTGCATTAAGAGCTGTAAACCTTGGCAGAATTACTTAGGAAATCCTGCATGAGTGCGTATGCACGACAAAAGATACAACGTTGGTAACCAAAGTCTCCATTCTAAGATTTACCTGAAGTAAGTTCCCGGAGTCCAGCTTTGCAAAATATAATAAAGTTAGGGGTAGGCTGGTAATTAGATACTCACTGAGGGCAGCATTCTCTAATGCTCATGGACATTGCTGCAAAGTCCTTATTAATTTCAGTAGAGAGTGTGTTATGAATGAACTGTGCTTCCTTGAAAATTCCTTTCATGTTGTCTGAGCTGTTGGCTCTATCTTCGAGCTCTGGTTTCCCAGTTAGCTGGTGTCTTTGGCCTCTCTAGACATAAATTGGATTCAATACCAGAATTTCTGTTTGGGATTCCTTCTATCAAGGCTGAATAGCTTTGACATGCTGCTGGTTGAGCAATTTTTCACAGAAAGTCTATTTAACAAGTTTCCCTACTTTCTGATTGCAATGACTCAAGCCTGTATAATATAGGCATCAGCATTTCATTACTTTGCTTCACAGATGAATGTATGTATTTAACTGCACAACTTCCCTTCCTGTTCTAAGGATTCTCTTTAACTGGCACAAAGCTTATCTATGTCAGAGTGATGTTTTATAGCAGCTGTCTGTTTTTAAGGATTGTCATGGTAGTCTTCCTGTCAAAGTCCAAAGGAAAAGACATGCCTTAACTATAAAAAGTGCTAACCAATAACAACATAATAAGTATCAAATAATAAAAATGTACAGCCTGACTTAGTTCTCTTTTTCACACACATTGTTTGTGCTATGATACATTTTAAAGAGGAAAGTTAGTTAAAAAGGAGAACTCATGCTTTTGATTTCTCTGCATTGAGAGGAAGTATCACTTCTAAGTAAATATGATGCTGCCCAAAGTCTACAGCTAATTTTGAAATCCAAATAATCTTAGTAAAATCTTAGCGATTCATTTCACCGTTTTTCCTACAGCGAAAGCAGCTGAAGGTGTACTGATGTAGGCCGGGTTATGTCCTTCAGTACCTGGCATCTGGGTATGTCACGAGCCTTAGCAGATTTTATCTAGTGTCAAGATAATACGAAATATTTTTTTTAATTTATACAAATGCAAAAACAAAAGCAGAAATAGAAATCACATTTGATTATTTTATCGAAATTGCAAATTAGGACTGTAGCAGCACTAGAACTTGAATTAAGTTTTCAAAGCTTAAGCCACTGTAGTCCCCTTTCCCTTATTTTGGCCTTAGCTACGAGATAATCAGTTTTGAGGTCAAAGGCAGAGTACTTCTAGCACAGTATTTCTTGCTATGTTTGCCTATAGCCCAGCAAGAGCTGGGGACAACTGTACAGAAAACACACTTCCTCCCAGATGATGATCTTGAGATCTTTTTGGAAAACTCCTCAGGAATTCTTAAAATATGTGGGAAGAGTAAGACAGGAATCAACTTGAAATCTTTATATCTTAACACCTACACAAAGGCAATCCTACTTTTGATCTGTGTTAAATATAGACATAACGGAAGAAAAAATATTGTATCTGAGTTGAAAAGCCTGTAATCTCCTATTCATGGTGAACTTTGCCTGGGCACATTTGCAGATGGAAACTGGTTAAGGTGTGAAGCACTTGAAGAAAATCTGCTTTTCTCTTGCTTAAGTGGCACTCATGATGACATATCACAAGGTATTTGCTCACTTGCTTGTCTGCTTCTGAAGGGAACTATCCTGTGGAGGGGAGTCCTTTGCCCACAAAAAGAAATCCACCTTTCCCACACTATTATATCCCCTCACAGTCAAACAGACTTACGCCCTGGAGCACTGAGGAAGGCTTTCTGTATCTGGCTTTTCCAGAGGTAAGGTGCAGCAGGTCAATGAGTTGCAGAGACTGGCTGAGGATTACAGTTTAAATTGAGTTTCTTCTTTTATTACACAGCTTCTCATGTGACTTGAACTCTCCACCTTCCATCAAGAAGGAGACTTCTTAGTCAGGATAACTGCTGTCTACAGGGGCCTTGAATGTGACCAATGATGCTAAGAAATGTTTCTGAAAACCTCCAAAAATAATAGCCAAATAATGGAGACAATACTTTTTTTTTTTTTTAAGTCTGTTGCACCCATTCAAGAGGACAGTGATTGCAGAAGAACCCGAGATTTGAGACTGTCTCTCTTCCCCAAGCCATGGTAAACTCATTCAGATTTGCAGTGATAGCAAGCAGTTCCCAACTTTCTGCAAGGCAAACCCCTAGCTGCCTTTAGCATGTGTTCTGCTCCACAATATGGTAAAGTACAAGTGAAGGCATCTTATTCAGTGCACTTTTATTTTGATAAAATGATGGGAAACAGTCCTTTTCACGTACTAGCCCAGGAACAATGCTACTCTGAATGAGTTGGCATTTATTCCTACTCATACTTCAACAAAACGAATGTTTTCTCTTTTGTTTTGAATCAATGTAGGCAACAACTTTAAAGGAAAATATGTTTAAAAGACAAATTCTGACTGAGATAATATGCATGAAAGATCCAAGGTATTTACTTTTCCATAAGGAAAATAAATTAATCTGCTTTTCTCAGTTGCCATTTATATAGTTAGAGTAAAACTTGTTACCCATCTGCACTGCAAGTCAAAATCATACTACTGGATAATCAGATAGCTTATTTTTCCAGTGTTTCGCATGCACTTCCTGATATTGAACATAAACATCAGAAAGAGCATAAAATTCTTGTTATTCTACAAAGATATGTTGGATCTTAACCAGAGTTTGCAGTAGTGTACTTAAAAGATTTATTAAGATTTATCAAGTTCTTCTTGGTGCCTTATTTCTTACTAGGTGGAATTATTGCTTCACTTTCAAATGTGTCCAGTGCTGAAAAGAAGTCATGGCAATATTCAAGGTAGTAAAACCTAGCAGCAAATAAATGTATTCATAACCTAATCTCTAATCTTACATTGGAGTCTCCAAGTTTTAAACTTATCCCTCTTGCAGAGGATGTGTTTTGTGCTGAAGCTTTTGGTACTGTTCTGATTCAGCAATGACTTGGCCAGGAGGCAAAGGTCCGCCTATAGCAATCCTTCTATATTTTTTTTTTTAATTACTTTTTCAGGTTACCGTTTTGCTGATTGGAAAACTGTGTTTTATGAATGCATGGAAGAATTGTGCTGTTGTGTCATTTCATCAAGAAGTTATTTGTTGCTGGAAATGTTATTTAAAGGCTTAATCGAATGAGGAAATACCTCTGCTATTGCAGGCCAAAGTCTCTTAACTTTTTTTTTTTCACTTCATCTTTTTGATGCTGACTGAGTGGATTTTTTTAATTCTATTGAAACAGTTCAGATTTTGCTCAGACCTCCTTCAAACGTCTTCAGATGCAGGTATGAATCTCTTTAAGGAGATCCTACCTAGAGTAAGGAATATTCTTTCAACTGCTACAGCTTCTGATGACCGCGCATTGCTTAACCTCATGTTGAAGGAAGATGTGATATCCAAGGAGTACCATCAAGCCTTGCTCCATGAAAAAGACAGAGAGGACCTTGCAAGGAAGATATCTCTGACCTTTATGGAAAAATGGGACCTGTACTTGAACACTTTGGTTCCCCTCTGTTGTTTAAACCTCTGTGGCAGTAAGCCTCAAAACATGACAGATAATGAGCCAACAGGAAGCAAGTACATTTCTGGTAAATCAGCTTTTTTTTTTTTTTTTTCTTTTTTGCTTTGTTAAAGATTTACTTTTGTTTATTGCATTTTGAGATTGAATTGTGGTATAGTGCAAAGTACATCAGTGGAGAGCAGGTGGGGAAAGAGAAGAGAGCAGAATGTAATGCAAGAGCAGCTAAAAAGAGATGATCATTCAGAGTAGCTACTGGATACCCATTTTCATAGCCAGGCCATAATAAAATTTGTTCTTTGCTACCTTTTGCAGAACCAGTAATGCAAAGTAGATAAAGAGACCATGATAAGGTCAGTTTTTCTGAACAGACATACCAACCGTTGATAGTCTGAGTAGCATTTGTTCCTGGCATATGCTGGCAATTTATGTAGGGAAATCTCCTATCTTTTTCAATCAAATATGGGAGGAATGCTCTCCACTTTTAAATTCCAGATGTCTATAAGCAACAAAATTACACTGCCTACAAGAGACTGCTGCAGATTTAAGGAGGGGAAATACTTCATGACTTATGAGGCTGGATTCAGGAGTTCTGAGGTTTTTAGTGGGCAGCAGGAGAGACAGAAATCCAGACACCTTATTATCCTGAGGCAGTAAACTCACTTTTTAGTCTTACCTACCAGAGGATTACTGTATATGTTGGAGAACAGGGATAGCTCTGGGACAATCCTAACATTGTCCATCCTATGTAAAATGACAGAACCCCAGCTTAAATTATAGCATTCAGAATTACTTTTAGATAACCAAGCAACCGTAAAAGGAGAGTAAAAGAATACTTAGTAGAATATTGGGGTAGTCCTGTAAAACTGATGGAAGGAACCTTGGGCTGCAATGTAGTCAGGGGTATAAATCTCTTCCTCTCCTAAAGTTTGGACATCACTTCTCAGGGCATGGATGAAAGTACAAGAGGAAATGCTGGGGGAAAAGAATTAAGACAGTTCATGAGAAGGCAAAATACCAACCTGGAAGATTTTATCTCTATTATTACGGACATTCAAATTAATGCCAAGAATTCATATTTTAAATGTAGAATATCATAGCAAGCGGCCTAATGTCACTTATGCTAGGAGCATATATAGTCTGATTTCTACTTTTAATTAAATCCTTTGTGCTTGAAAAAAGTGATAAGTGCTTGAAAAGATATCTGCTTCTTCTCATTTTTGTAATGGTAGCACCTAAAATTTCCATTCAAAGATCTTGATCCTTTCATGCCTGGCTCTGTGTCTCTGTCACAAAGCCATAACAGAGGGAACCTGAAGTGCATCAGAAGCATTAGTCTTCATCCATCACATGTTCAACCATTTGTCACTGTTCTCTAGGTTCTGTAGGAGAGATGGGCTTAAAAATAAGTGGTTTCAAAGGCCACCAGGAAATTACTCAAATTGTATTAGAGACGACAGCTTTCTTTGAAGCAAATGCTTTCCTGACTTTCTTTTTGAAATTTCTTGATTTTTTCACCCTTATGTTCAATCATTGTTTCACTCTGAACAAGCCTTGCAAAGAAAACTGGGGGTTAGGAACATTGGTATCAGCAGGTTTCTCACTTTCTACTTAATAGTTTTGCAACTATTTATTCTACCACAAAACAGATCTTTACAATTTCTGGACAAAAAAGTACCAGCTTTCCCCCTCTTGCAAAGTGCGCTATTGACATCTGTTTTGTAGTGCTTCCAATACTAATCAATAGCTTCTGTTCCCTCCTTTTGCAGTAGGGCAGCGTATCAGCAATCACTGAAGCAAAGAAGCTGATGGTCACCTGAGAAGATTAGGCAGTTCTCAGCTGCCTCACAGGCTCCTGTTTTCCAGTTTACTTTTCCCTCTCTCTCTAAGACCATCTTTATAGACCAGTCCACTAGATGAACCAGTACTCTGATTTGCTCCAGCAATTCTTTTCTGCTGTTTCTAAGCAGCAGTGGGTGTTGTACAAAAAGTGGACAGCCAGTCTTTGCTGTAGGTATGAACTGGAATCACAGTAAACAGCTGAATTCTTTTGTTCTCCCAGCTTTCACTCTTGAAGTATATAGATTGCCTCATGGGATTACAGCCTCAGAAGCTGGCAAAAAAAAATCTGCCTGTATGGGGCTGGGGCTTGTAAAGGAGCTTATAACTTGCGGGGTTGTGCTGCACATTAGAACAGGGCTAACAAATAACCCTGTTAACTTTTGTAGGGATTTCCCACACAGCGTCTCCTATCAAAACAGAGCACTAAAATATAGAATCTGTATTTGTGCAGACTTTCATTATTTTCTGCTGTGAATGCTGTTGTACTGAGATGTTGTTTTTCTTCTAATATGTGTAGAGGAATTCCAAGAACACTGCTGCCTGGCAGGTTAGAGAGCCGAAAGAGGCTAATGGTCTGCATTGCAGGCTGGGCCCTGTATCTCTGTAACTACTGGGAACAGATCAGCCACTCCCAGGAATGAAACAGCTTTTTCTCTTCTCAGTGAGCATGTTCCAATGGAACCTGGTGGGAGGGGATCCCCTCTGCAATGGGAAAAGGCTGACGCAGGTCAGCAGCTGCTTTGCTTATAGGACCTGCTGCCATGTGCACAAGCCATTTGTTACGGAGCAGATGGTTAAAAACTTGCCTTACTGTAGCAGCAAGTCCTGGGTGTCACTGACTTCATCAAATCCCACTTCCTTCCTTTGCCCTTCAGACTCTGGTGGAACTTTTGTTATAAGCTGTAGCCAATGGAATAATACTACCTTGGGAATATATTCTCTTTCATAATTAATTTCTAATTTGTGTAGGTCTATGCATGATAAAAAAATAGGCAAATAACCTTGCAGAGGCACACAGAATCATGACAGGAACGCTCATGAATGAAGTTGGTTTTCAAAAGGTTGTTTGTCTTACGCCAGGTAGGCGCTGGCAGGGTAAGCGATGATTAGATGAATAAACGTTCTGTCAGAAGCAAACCCTGAACACCATGTGTAAGACACACAAGATTTACAACCTCCTGTTTTGTAAAACATCCTACTTGTCTTTTGGGGCCAATGGCAGGAGATATCAAACTAATTCTGTATGGGTAGAGTCTGTGAACATGCGAAGAAATACTTTCACTTCCGTTACACGAAATGGAGCTGCAAGGTAAGAGTGTCTGCATGCTGCTCGCTTTATTCTTACTGATGGACTGTTTAACAGCTTGACTTCAGGACAGATTTGAACTGGAATAAAAAAGAAGAGGTAGATTTCTGGGGAGCACCAGAAATCGTTACCGCCGGCTCTCATCCAATTTCGGTTTCCAACCGAATAAATCAATCTCTTCCTAACTAATGGCAAGTGCAAGGTCTTCTTAGCAGTGACAAGTGACCGGTAAAGGTAACAGTGCTTATTATGAAGGGGTTGCTAGAAGGGAGGTTCCTTTTCATTTTCCTCTTTGGAATTCCCCTGAGCCTTTAACTTTTTTACAGTCACAGGGCTGGCTCATTTCCTCCTTTCTGGTGTTACTTTCTGTAAGCGTTGGGTAGTGATAGCAGCTCTCCTCGGTTTTTGGTACTGAATCCAGGGTGAAAGAGCAGGAACTGTCCAGTTAACTAAGGTCAGTTTTTCCTCAACTCTTGAATGCATTGCTTTTGTCATGGCTAATTCATCTTACCTTACCTTTTGTAGACATTGGTAACTATAGTGTGTCAGTATTGGGACTTGCATCGCTTGAAATATTAGTAGGGTGAAGTCTGAATGTGGACGAAATTTTGGAGAATTTTTAGCAATTGTGTTTTGTGGCTAGCCCTGTTTACTTGTTCAAAATGTTGCTGTAGTTTATTTCAGACCTGGTTGAGAATGTACTTGTTTTTTGAACAAATCTTGCACCTTTAGAAAGTGAAACTGAGAATTATTGGAAGAAACTGGCTTATTTCCAGCTTTTTCACAGATCTGGCAAGACAACCTAGAGCTTTACTTCCCTGTTTAGGAAGGCAGAGATTCTGTCTTGAAGAAAGTCTCTGAGTGCAAATGTATTTTTTCTGCCAAAAAAGCTTATAGGCAAGGTGTCTGCTGTGCCACTTTATTTCATCTTACTGCTGGGATAGGAGAGCTGGGCACAGCTGTGACACACGAGGCGATAATGGATATGAAAAAGCAAATTCTGCTTCAAATCGCAACTCTGACACCTGCAGGACAGTACATTGTTAGTCTGCCTGAAATCAGCTGTCTCCAACGTAAGGCTAGTGGCATTTCTTTTATCTGTTGCAGTGGTCACTGTACAGCTAAGTTTGTTGAAAGGCAGAAGCTCCTTTTACCTGATATTTATACTTTTTCTAACTTCTTTAAACTCTTCTCTAAAGGGACACAAGGGAGAATGTGATGGGATATAGAGCAGCTTTTATTTTCCAGCACCATCTCTGTTCTTCTGTTTTAGACTATAAAGCCCGTGGAAAGTAACACACCACTCCATGGGCAAGATAAAGACTGTCAGTAAAAGCAGTATCTTTTTTTAAATTGGGTAATACAACAGGAAAAGGTAAACCAGCTTTCAGATGTACAAGCCTTTCATAGATCTGAACTAGAAAATAAAACCTTCAAAGCTAAATAGAAATTGAGCACCATTACTTGCAGTTTACAAGTAATCAGGGCCATCTCTGAAAGGAAAATCTGTTTGGTACCTGTGGAGCAGAGGAATTGTTAGTGATGGATTTGGGGAGAGGAACGGGAAACAGGTGACTGTAGCATGGAGGGGACTTCATCCCTCCTCACTGCTGGCTTGCCCACCTCCCAGAGAGCATTGCCCCAAACGCTGCCTGCAGCAAAAGCCAGGAAACATCCCTGCCTTCTGGTGCGTGTATTGTGCACAATGACGTAACCTTTGGGGGTGCCACAGAAGAAGAGAGAAGACTTTCTAAAGTTGTTTAAAAAAAAAAAAAAAAGCTTTAAAATTGTGGCTGATGATACTGAGTTTTTAGCTCAAAGTACCAGTGTTTCACTGGACTCCTTATTTAAAGTTTGATACAGCCTGGCGTTTGTCAGCTTGCTTCACTCAGATTTCCTGTGTATAGACCCTTCACGGGTCTGGGGTGTTGCAAGAAAATAACATTTCTTCAGCAGTCTTTGTGTTTAATTTTTCAACCTCCTGTCTTGACAGCTGTCCCACTCTCTTATTTTTCTGTAATCTAAGACTTGGAGCTGTAATGTTATGTTATCCTCTGGTTAAGAAGTGTGTGATTTGCATGGCACTACTACTCTTTTCTGTGAATTATCCTCAGCTTCCTAAACTGGTACAAAAATTAAATTGCAAGGGGGTTTCCTCGATTCCTGAAATGACTTTATTTTCTTAACCTCTATAGTCGTGTGGGAGAATATTTTATTACTTGTTAGTTCAGATGTCAACAGAGTTTGGGGAAGGGAACTCCATAATTCCATAACAAACCTCTTCAGAAGCATCCACGTTATTTTTGTAGTAAATGTTACATTATTGTTCGTATACTCCTTCTTTCTGTTAGATACCATTTGATTTTAGTTAGTAGCAGACTCCATTGCCTGGACTCTTTAACGTGTTGATTCTTTAAAATATAAGATATAGATAAATCAAATTATTGGGACCAAGTGATAAATCACAACCACCCTCCTTATCTTTAGAAATCTAAAAGGCCCCATCTAACTCTTCAGACTTGTATGTGATTTAAGTGAACACCTTCTGCTTCTTGAACAGGATTCTTTGTCCTGGTACGGTAATGTTCACTATTTCTTTTACCACTTTTCCAGCATTTTAAATTCATATGGTTTCACTTAGACTCTGAAAGACCACTGAGCAAAACATTGAGAGTCTTAGAAGTGAATCATATTGTTGTGCTGTGTATGCAGAATACAGCGCTAAAACAAATGCATCCCAAGTAGAGCCCTTGCTGTAGCGGGTATGCACGGAATCATTGCAGAGGTAATACAAAGGGAACAGAGGTCTACTGAATATAGCGATGCAGCTGGAGTGAATAGGCTGCTGGAGAAAGGATCTGTTATTTAAAGGTTTAAAGAAAAAAAATCTCTCTTAATCAGTGTCCACACAACAAAGGATTGAACTTCCTGAATGGCATGTAAATGTATTTGGAAATACATCCTGTCTTCCCCCCACCCAGCACATACACTTTGTACAGGGAGGCCTGCTGCAGAGGGAGCGCAGGAATCTCTGGGGGCTTCTGTCCTTTGTCTTGCAGGTCCGTGCGGGGTCTGGCTTCCTCCCACTGAGAGCTGGCGCTAGCATTCACAGCCCTTACACAAAAATTATTATGATATATTTTAGTCCTCTGATTTGAAAATGTGCCAAATATCCATTTTGGCAACACTGTATGGGACCCCAAAGGGAATGTATTATCAGTAAACTAAGTTAAGTCGTCTATGAGACAACAGAGAAAGTGCTGAGCAGTATAGAGCTCATTCATCTTTGGTCTCAGACAGGGGACTGCTGGGATGCTGTGAGAAAAAAAAGGAGAAGCCCTGGGAAAGGAGTTGCTGTTGTAAACAAGCTTGGTAACATCTGGTTTCGTTTTGTGTGCTTCAGTTAAAACACACAGCAGAACACTGGCTGTCCCAGAGGTGTAGTTCTGCTTGCCTCTGGCACTCTTGGTGTAGAAAATTTCATCTTTCAAAAACTGACTTCATTTTTCCTACACCCTTAGACAGAGTGCTTTCTCTGGTGGCACCATGATTTTAATGCAGCAGAGCAGAGCTGCTATTAAGAATTTGTTGGTTCAGCTACATAAAGAAATCGCAGCATCCCAAATCCAGTGCAGTCAATAGAAAGACACCTATTTATAGATTTGTGTTAAAAG
This sequence comes from Larus michahellis, assembly GCF_964199755.1. Lineage (NCBI taxonomy): Eukaryota > Metazoa > Chordata > Aves > Charadriiformes > Laridae > Larus > Larus michahellis. The sequence goes on along the minus strand of NC_133903.1, from coordinate 12,671,099 downwards.
CAAAGCAATGAAGAAAAAAGCTGGTAAGCTGGGAGACATTCAGACTGGTGAAACAAAAAAGACAAGTAATCAAGTTTTTCATTCTTGAAAGAGTGGCAATCTTCATTCTTCCCAAAGTAGAAGGCTCTGTTTTTCTCGCTCTTGAGCTCCTGGGTTATAGCACCTTTTACGTTCTAATTTTCAGCTCTCTATCCAGACTTGTCACCTTCAAGACTTCCTCTTGATCGCTTCCTGACTCCTTGACCGTTGGAGCTGAAAACATTTTGCATTACTTATATATTTATCCACAAAAAAATGCTACTGAAAGAAAGGTTTAGAAATAAAAAAAGCTCTTATGACTGTGACCTAATTAAAGCTTAGTATTTCCATGAAGATTAAGTAGGCCTACTTAGTCTCTTTCCATAGGACTTGACATCAGGCAATTTACTAATCACTGAACTTGGAACAATGCATTTGTCTGTCTTGCATTCCATTTATGGCTTCTGCCCAATTGCTTCTCTGTCTCTAACCCCAAAATTATACTGACTCAGAGGTCCTTCAACAGCATTATTCACAAAGTCTGGCAACCTGGCATTCTTGAAGGCCCAACTCTGTTTAGATTTTATGTTATATCAACTAAGGGAAGGTCAAAGCAAAATGTTGCAACTAACTGAAAATTTAATCTGATATGTTTATAAGCTCATTCTTAGTTCTCATGCAGGTTTACCAACATCTGCTTTCCATTTATAGCACACCAGGCAATAATATCAAATTTTTGGAAACTTGGTAAAGTAATGAGGCCACATAACATGAAAAAGGGGAACTACCTGAGTGTAGATTATTCCTACTTGTGGGACCTTGCTGTGTCCACCTGCTCTTCTAAGTTCTGTCTGTAGATTCCGGTGTCTTCTGCAGCAGAACACGGAGAGGTCCGTTTCCAAGCTGTTCAGAGGGACAGCCCCATAGAGGGGTAAGAGGAATGAAGATTAGTTTATAAAAATGTGGTAGTGTGTGACTAGGTCTTCTCTGCCTACTTTCATCAGAGCTGCAGTGTTAGCTGTATTTCTGTTTTTTCATGTTTCAGGTAGACTTCCTGGTACAGCAGGCTGCTCCACATTTACACACCTCAGAAAAGCAGACATGTGCAACCAGGGACATTAATGGCATTCTGCTGAAGGCGTAATATTTGAGAGCTGTATTATAGCTATCCTTCATTGCAAAATATGGCGCTGGATGCCAAGCTGAAACTTTTCATTTTTGTGGTGCGTGGACATCTATTTTAAACGGTTCTGGAAATGTTGCTGGTTGTCCATTTCATGCTGGCATCTCAATGTTATGGTGGAGTAAATTACTTGGATCATTTGTGCGTGCATCGTTTATCTCCTGATAAAGATACAGGAGTTGCGACTTATTCAGTACTTGGCGCTTTTGGTTCAGGTGGTCAGACTGCAGTATCCCACTCCCCTGATTGGAGTAAAAAAATAGATAAGTCTCATTGCAAGTTGTATCTGGATCTGTAAATTTAGGTAACTCAG